>NC_138886.1:58351226-58576226 GCF_965194825.1 Balaenoptera physalus
AAGTCTAATGACTTTTAACCAAACATTTTTATCTCTTTACATCTAGCCTAACAGTGACTATATAATTATTTTTGTTTCGTATAATATATTGCTGTAAGAGAATATTCAAATTTTTCTAATAAGAGTCTTTTTCCCTTGTGTGCAAGAATGAAATAACATCATGCTCATACTTAATTGAAGGAGCTACCGGAGCTTTCTACACATTTTCTTCAGTCTTCACAATTGTACTATTGTTCTATTGGTTGTTCTTTTATCCCATCTTACTTATGGAAAAAGTAAGGTCTGGAAAGCTTTCTCAGGAAAACATAGCTAATAAGGAGCTGAACTTGGTTGGATTCAAAATTACATCAATCTGATTCTAAAATACTTTCCCAAATGCAGCCCTATCTCTCTTTGTGGGCTGACAGGTTTTCTGTTCCTATTTTCTTGGGTGTCTTGTGCTTTTCAAATGTGGAAAGGCCTGCTTCAGGCCCCATAGTCAGTGGATCTAGGGAACACCCTCTACTTCACATGTATCATCACCAAGTATTGGTTGACTTCCACAGAGCAACTTGGTCTTTGTGATGTCTGGGTTCTGGGAGGCTATGGACAGGTGCTCATCTAAAAGTACGGGGTTGGAGCCTCTTTCTCTCTTTGTGTGAGAAATACTTGTAGCTATGGTCTGTTGAGTCAATGGTCTATCCAGATCATGTCCTTGAACCCTATTATAGAAGACAATAATATCTACTGTATTGCAAAGCAGATGTTATTTCCCCTATATATGGAGGAGGAAATTGAATTTCAGAGAGTTAGATTAATGTGCCCATGTGCACAGAGCTGCTGAACAGCACAGCCATACACTCCTCTTCAGTGGATGAATAAAGAAAGGAAGTGTAGTGTTTTCCTCCCTTTTACCCATTTACCACCACATTCTGCTTTCTGTCTTCTGACGTTACCACAATTAGGCCATCTCTTCAACAGGTGAAAGCTCTCTTTGAAGGTTAATTTGTGATTAAATTTTATAAGAGGGAACATGACTCTCTTCTGAAGGACCCCTCTCCCATTCCATCAGTTTGCTGTCTCTTGGGCTACAGTGTAATCCTTTCTGAAAAGTTCTTCCTCACTTCCCAGGAAAAAAGGAGAGACATTTCAAGAGTTTCTATGCCTGTGAAGGGAATAATTGTGGTGCCTAATCAGGTGGCTGCCGGGCTCTGCACAGTATTAATTTGGGTCCTTCAAGTTGTCATTCATGGCTTCTTGTGAACTTGGCCCAGGTGGTGGGGGTGGGGAGGTGGTATCCTAGTGGGAAAGGAAGGCATCAGCTCAACGCTGAAAGATGGATGGACAGCTGTTGAGAAAGCTGTGGTTGATCGGGTGTTTCCACGGAGCCACGGTAGTCCTCAGGGTGGTGGCTCTCCCAGGCTGATGCACACTCGGCACTTCTGCCTGGGTTTGAATGACAGCCTTGGGGACGTTTCCAAAACTCACTTTCCTTGCCGATAAAATGAGGGTCATAATTACTCTAAAGGAAGAGGATTGTTGGTAGGGGTAAGTGAGACAAAGCCTTCAAAGCCCTTTGCCCAGTGCCTGGCACAAAGTAAATGCTCAGTAAATAGAATGACCTTATGGCCTGCATTTGCCCAGGACTATCTTGGTTGATGCCTATCAATGGCACCTTGATACTCTCAGGAGCATCGTGGTTTAGACAATATATTTCATGGGCATCCTACCATCAAATGCTGGCTATTATCATTACAGTCAAATATCATTCATTTCAAATGTAAGCGACCCAGAAGTTAGTGAGGGGAGGAGAGATAGACAAAGAGGGTTTAGCTGGACGCAAGTCAGATCAGAGGAAGTTTCTATGAACAGTTGTGTGGAGCTGCTGAGATGGTCAGTGAATATTCTGCATTTGAAGGTGTTCTCTCTTTTCCTGTGTTCTCATGCAGATCTGAAAGACTCTAGTGGTGGAGGGAAACAACACAGAGGCCAAGGCTGCAGAGGAACAGAGTAGCACCTGTCTTCCTGCCTCCTGGTCCACAAAGAACAGGGTCTGATTAAGGGGGAAGTCAGAGGAGGCCCTCAGTTTCCTCACCCACTCACTTCTTGTCTCCCCTATTTCCCTCCCTTTCTTATTAAATCTCATTTCCACAGTATATAATAGTAAATTTTAATCTTGATTCTCATTTTCTGTTATCTAACTAGTTAACCCATTGACTTTCTGCCTTTTAACTCATTCTAAACGTAATCACTCATTTACGTCTGTTTTCATCTGTCTCCCCTGGAGAAAAAAGGTCACTTTCCTTAAAGAGTAACTGCCTTAAGAATTAGACCACCTTGATCTTCAAATATTTGAAGAACGTTTCATCAAGGCCCTACCAAAAGGAACTCTTTGCTCTTGAGGGATCAGCTGCCCTGTTGAATAATTAATTTGACCCCAACTTCACCACCCTCAACTCTAGGAGCTAGCTCCAGACTGAAGCTGTAATGGTGCTGCAGCTCCTTCTCCCCATACCCTCACCACTGCTGCCCTGTCCCTTCCTAAGGATGGAAGTTGAGACATATCCTCTGCAGTAGCTCAAGTCCAGTATGGGAGACTTGGATGAGAAGACTGGGTACCCCCATCCCAGGGACTGATCAAATGGTTCCATCTGGCTCACAAGATGCAGGGTATGCCAGGCCACAAGGGGCACAAGGCTCAAAAAGAGGTCAAATTTTTTAGCCTGCAAGTGGTTAAGAATTTAGACCCTGTAGTAAAACCCACCTGAGTTCAAAGCCTGATTCTACTACCTACTACCTGTACGAATTTGGACAAGGTGTTTAAATTCTCCTTGCCTTAGTCTTCTCATCTGTAAGTTTGGTGGTAATAATCAAATTTACTGGTACTTTAAAGAGTTATATATAGTAATATATGTAAAGTACGTAGCATAGCACTTAGCATGGGGTGTTCAAAACATTGTGGTTATTATTATCACTATCATGGCCATATTTTTTAAGTTGGATTTAGACTCCCTTGGAGTACGCACATGAGCAATGTGTGTTTATATATCACAAATGTATAATTTTAAGGCATTTAGCCAGCAGTATGCTGAATAAGTATACATATTTCAGGTCTTGTTTTGCCTTAGATTTTTGAGTGAGTCATTAAATTTTGCTTCCTTTTTTTCCTATCTATACTCATTAATATATTCATTTAATCCTTAGAACAACTCTGTGATACAGATATGATCTGCATTCCCTTTTTCTAAGTGGGGGAAGAGGTTTATGGAGGCTAAATAACTTGTTTCAGGTTACAGAGCCAATACGTAGTAGGATTTAAACCAAGGTGATCTCTCTCCAGAGATGATGTTGACCACAATACTACTAGATTATTTATAAGTGGCTTCAATTGTATACTAACATGGATTAAAAATAATAATTTTATATATCCTTTCAAAGCTTTTTCCTTTCTTTTTTTCACTTTTCTTTCTTAAATGTAAAATACTTTCATTGTGAGCGTCAGGGAAGAAAACATTATTGGGTTCATCTTAGACATGGGAAGAGTAGGGAGCAAAGTTCAGATTCTAGAATACGGGCCTCCTCTTACAATCACAGACCACAGAGACTGCCTCTTATTTGGAGCTCAGCACATGTTTGTGGAATACATGAATGAATTAAAATTCTTTTACATCTTTTTCATCTTTTGATCTTCATAGCAGCTGTTGCCCTATCAATTTGAGAAATGAGGGAATTGAGTCTTAAAGAAGGTCAGGGTCTTGCTCAAAGTCACAAAACTAATTAATAAAAGAAACAGGGCTAGAATCCAATCCCACTTACTTGTAACACTGCACAGATACCTTCTTCTGCTTATCTGCTCGGTCCTGCAAAATACAAACCAGAACCCAGACAAACCCAGGGAGGAAGTCGTTCTTAGAACTGCTATTCAAAACAGTTCTCTCTTCCCTTTAGAGTCTGTTATGACCACCACCCCTGCCCCGCTCCATTATGCTATTTTCTTCTTTTCTGGATGACTGTTCACACCCCACGGCAGGCAAACTGATGCTCCCCAATAATGTCAGCGGAAGTCTGGTGCCTCCATTATGTTTGGTTAGGCAAGATTCTTGTTCTGTGACAATCTGCAGAGAGCACACATTATAAATCAGAAGTCTATGGAAAGTTCAGGAATGAAAGAAATCTCTTGCAGACCTGAGGAACTGAGAGCTCATTTTTGAATCCCTGCAGGAAACAAAACAAAACCAAACCAAACTGTGGCCTTAAAAAACACATTTCTTTCTCTCTCTGAGGAACTTGTCTGTACCATTTGTTTGCCACTTAATATATTCTCCTTTGTATTGGCTGAGATCCAGGAGGATGGAGTCTGGTCCCTATTCATCCCTCAGGCTAATGAAAGGCATGAGATGGGAAGGAACAAGGCAGACCTAGACAAGCCAAGATATGAGGAAGCTGACTAAGCTGGACAGTCAGTATAGGATAATGGTTAAGCATATGAATCTCAACATCAAACTACCTGGGTTCAAATCCTGATTCCACCACTTACCAGCACCTGGGACGCTTCACTGCAGACAATACTGGGTTTAGTTTGAAACATCTTGAGTATTAATAGCTAGTGGAATCCTAGCTCTTGAGGTCCTATGGTGGTTGGAAAGGCAGGGGGGAGGCATGGGCACCTGGCATAACACTCACAAGAGCTAGCAGTTATGGTGTACTTCTCTTGTGCCAAGAGCTTGCTCAGCGCTTCCTGAGTGTTACATCATAGTACTTTATTCTTTCCATTTACTGGATTCTTAGGAGTCCTCCAAAGGGTCAAGTTTCCTAGACTCAGGGTTCCTCGTTACTCTTTGCCATGATACTTATTTTGCCATAATCTTGCCCTAACTATCTAAATTGAGCTTACTAGGCGTAAGGTCGAGCAGAAAAGGAGAGTTTATATCCGATGGGAAATAAGAACAGCTTAGAAAGGGGAAACCTATTCACTTGAAGAAAACTATGAAAGAAAGAAGAAAGAAAAGCTGTTTTTGCTAATTATGGTCCCAATATGCTCAGGCTTTACCAGCATATGATGAGAAATGTTATCACATAAATGTTACATGTGAATTTTGCTAGCCTAAAGCCTGAACTTAGTGATTCCTTATAAAGTGCCCCAGGCTATTGAAATCCCCACAGAAGCTCTGTGTGGACATGGGAATATGTGTTGCAGCCACCATCATGTTGTCTTTGCCATTTTCAGGTGGCATCTCTAGATGTAGATTCTGGACAACTATTCCAGTCACTGGGCCCTAATTTGTCACAGTGCAAGGACAGCCTGGGGGTCATTCAAGAATGGAAGAAGAAGGTTTCAGCCTATGACTTGTGCTCTTTCAGGTAGCGTTGCTTGTCATGAAGTGTTTTGCATTCACTGAGTTACTGAGATTGCACTCACATAGCCTATTGCTTGCTGAAGCAGAAAAATACCATCCAAGTGATGCTATTGGGGTGAACTCAAGTTCTGTAAAACTGGAACAACTGTTGGCCTCAGGCCCCTGCTGAGTTACTAAGTCTGCTTCAGTGTATCATGCTGTTGTCTCGTTGATAGCTCTCTCTGAGTTTTTAGAAGATTCGGGGAAAAATTGTCTTTTTAATAAATCCTTCCGTTCTTGCCCCATGCTCTCCACTTGCGTTTACAAGTCTAAATTCCAATTCTAAAGCCAATACGTGAGTCCCTTTCTCATCCTCCCTGGGGGTTCTTTAGCTCCAATATCTGCAAAAGAGAGATTGGAAAGGTGGAGGGGAGAGGGCAATGCATAGCTCCACCTGCCAACTGTGATCAACATGAGACGCCCTGGTTCTACCCCTGTTTCGATCTCTGCCTCCTTGGATGTGCCATTTGAAACCTATCTCAAAGGAGCCCAGGAAATAAGAGAACCAGAAAAGGAAGATACAGAATCCAAACATCATAGCAAATCTCTGCGTGAATAAAAATAGAGGGCGTAGTTGGTCAGAATTCATTGCTAACTCTGGAACAGTGTCGATCCATCTCTTCGTCAGACGTCAGACTGAGATTCTCTAGTCACATCACTCTGCTTCCTCAGACACAACCCTCTTGTGGACCTTGCTTCATGCTAACTTGATGAAGGGGAGGGAGGAGTGATGGCATCACAGTCACTTGCCCTGAGTCCCAACCAGCATCTAGTACGGAGACTATTCTCTACCAGGCAGCTTGGTCTCACAATGTGCCCTCAAGTTTTGTTTGACAGAGAACATCTGCTCACGGTAGAATTGCAATGCACAGATAGGATCTGACAGGGACACATTTGGAGGGAACCCACGGGATGGTGACCCCCAGTAGCTGCTGCATTGCACAACTGGAATTGCATAGTGCACAGCTTGCACCCTCCTCCTAGTTCGTTCTGTCAGACAATATAATGGGCTAAATTGTGTACCTCCCAAAATTCATTCATTGAAGTCCCAACCTCCAATATTTCAGAATGTAGCTATACTTAGTAGTAGGGTCTTCAAGGAGGTGATTGAGTTAAAATGAGGCTATTACGGTGGCGCCCTCACCTGGTATCACTGGTATCCTTATTTTTTTTTAATTTTGTTTAATTAATTAATTATATTTTTGGCTGCATTGGGTCTTCATTGCTGCACGCAGGCTCTCTCTAGTTGCAGTGAGCAGGGGCTAATTTTCCTTGAGGTGCACAGGCTTCTCATTGTGGTGGCTTCTCTTGTTGTGGAGCACGGGCTCTAGGCGTGCGGGCTTCAGTAGATGCAGCACGCGGACTCTGTAGTTGCGGCGCGTGGGCCCTAGAGCACGCAGGCTTCAGTAATTGTGGAGTGTGGGCTCAGTAGTTGTGGTTCGCGGGCTCTAGAGCACAGGCTCAGTGTGTTGTGGTGCACGGGATTAGTTGCTCCGTGGCACGTGGGATCTTCCCAGACAAGGGATCAAACCCTTGTCCCCTGCATTGGCAGGCGAATTCTTAACCACTGTGCCACCAGGGAAGTCCCACTGGTATCCTTATAAGAAGAGGAAGAGACACCAGAGGCACAGAAGGACAAACACGTGAGGACAAAGCAGGGAGAAGGTAGCTGTCTATAAGCCAAAGAGGAAGACCTGGAAAGGCCTGGAACAAATCCTTCCATCATGGCCCTCAGATGAATCCAACCCTGCCGGCACCTGTATCATAGACTTCCGCCCTCTAGAAACTGTGAGAAAATAGATTTCTGTTAAGTTACCTATTCTGTGGTGTTTTGTTATGGCAGCCCTAGAAAACTAATACCCCTTCATACCACCTCTAATAAACAAACTAAGCATAAACAGATTTCACAAACATAGCTGTTCCCCAACCCTGGATGCTCCTACTGTAATTCCTTCCTATGAGAGACTTTCACAGTCTTTTAAATTTCTTCCAGAAATATTTAGCTACCCTGATCATGCATCATTACTAGAAGCCTATTGTGTGACTCCATACAAAACCTGTCTCTGTCCTATAGTTTGGTATACTCGGCCTTCTCAATGAGCCCATTCTTTTATCCTAAGCTAAGGACATCTATTAGGCCTCCAAGATCTATGCAGGTCCTCCTATAGTTTGGTATACTCGGCCTTCTCAATGAGCCCATTCTTTTATCCTAAGCTAAAGATATCTATTAGGCGTCCAAGATCTATGCAGGTCCTCTACCGTTGGATACGCGCACAGGTTTGCCAACCACACAAATCAGCCGTGACATTTTCTAGTTGCATGAGCTTAATGGCATCATTTTACCTTTCAAAACTTAAGTATTTTCATCTGCAAAAGGGCATGATAGTAGATACTTTGTTGGACTCTTGTAAAATGATGCTTGTGAAATGCTTGGCTCAGCACATGGCACATGGCAATTACTCAACAAATGTTCATGTTGGATGTTGATCATCATTATCTTTATTTTTTTTGGAAACTCCTAGAACTGTTCTCTTCTGAAATTTTCCAGTTTTCTTTTGTTGAATGCCTCAGCACTCTTGCAATACATAAAGCAATTTCTCTGATCTGAGGTCTTTTCTCACCAGTCTCTCCTTTATTATTGGTCTCCATACAGGTAAAATTGTTGTCTCTATAGAACTCCAAATCTACAAGCCTTGGAGGGCTACTTTCTATACTCTTCAGAAAGCATGAAGAAGGCAGGAGGAAACTTTTGAAAGGAGGTGATGGATATGTTTATGGCATGGGTTATAGCGATGGTTTCATGAATACGTACTTATCTCCAAACTCATCATGTTGCATACATTAAATATGTACAACTTTTGAGGTATGTCAATCATACCTCAATAAATTGTTTAAAAAAGAAAGCAAAGGATAGGGCCAAGTGTGTGGGAAAAGCCTTTTTTCTTTTGGCAATCGCCTCAAAAATGTGTTCCATATTTAGATAAAGAATCAGAATCTTCAGCAATAAGCCTGGGTCACATATATCATGTGTTGGGGACACTACATTTATAAAAAATACCTCAGAAAGAGACTGTGTGCAATACTACAATTTAAATATATCATGAGGATTTTTATTATCAATTTCATGGCTGACATGCATGGATCTTCTCTGTGGAGGTGTATGTTCCTCACAACCACAAAAACTTGGTTAAAAAAAGGAAGTTAAAACATTTTAAAAGCATGAACTATGTGCTATGCTTTGTGTTATTTATTTCTCATGCCATCCTTTAAGGGAATTATTTTACTTCCACTTTACAGATGAGAAAATTGAGACTCAGCATTCTGACTAATTTTGGAGTTTTTATGAGTACCATGAAATTTATTCTAACACAATTAAACAGTGATTAGGTAGGTAGGGGGAAGGAGAGAACTTTCTTGTTATACAAAGAGAACATCTTCATTAAAAAAATAGAAAATATATATAAACAAAACTGAAAAAATAAAAATTGCCTAAACCTATCACCTGGAGACCATCACTTCTAGCATTTTCATTGATTACACAATAATTGTGATTCTTATAGGAAACCCTCAATCACTCATACTAATGCAAGAGAGAGACAAGGGTGGAGAATCTAAAAATCATTTCTGTCTGTACTGTGTGCTTTGGGGAGTAGAAAATTAACCTTTTGATCAGGTTCTGCATGGGCTGATTACTAAAATTACTTTTTCATTCCTAACTGATCCTAATTGAGGGCAGGGTCCCAGAAGTGTTTTGGCGACATGGGATTAAACGTGTGTGGTGGCTAATCCAAGAAGTGGAGCCTGTACAAATGGATAATTAAGATCTGACTGTTGAACAGCAGCTCACACATTGTGGTCGCATAGGGGCTCTCCAGCTTTTCAGATGCTCTATCCTCAGAGCCATCTTGAAAGTAGATTCGATTCAATTCACCAGGCATTCACTGGGAGACTGATTCCTCTTCAGTATGCTAAAATGTCCAGGAAATAGTCCCTGATTGTAACGGACATATAATCTAGTGAAGGAGATGTGTATGCATCCCACTAAATTTAACAATAGTAATGATAATTATAGCTAACATTTCTTGAACACTTACTGGCCTGAGGTTCAGCTCTCTTTTAAGCTCCTTAAATGTGTTAACTCATTTAATCCTCATACAAAGCATAGTGTAATAAGGGGGAAATACTATGCACTTAGTTAGAGGAGAAGGAATGGTTTATCCTGAATTGGGAACTTAAGAAGGCTTCAAGGACTACTGTCGCAGGTGGAAGCTCATGGACTAAAGGGACCATCTTTACAAACCTGATCTTATAAAATGGGTGATGGAGGCTACAGTCCCCTGGCTGCATCTGTTTGTTCCTCTTCCTCCCAGCATTGATGACTGCCCGGCTCACAATGCATCCCCTTCTAGGCATCGTCTCCCCAGTACGTAGGGTGGACTCCCTGTGCCATGGCTCTGTGACCACATATGACACTGCCTCACTGGATGGAGCTGATTAGACCAGGTGTTGGTTCCAAACCAAGCTGGGGCACTTAGAGCCTTCCACTGGATTATTTCAACTAAAATCATGGGGAACACATCAGTCTTTCTCTGGTGGTGGAAACTGAGTAACGTGAAGTTTGAGAACTGCTGAGGTGGCCATGAAAATAGGTCACTAGGGCCTCCTGCTTAGGGAACAGTTATTGACCCACAGCCCCAGCTGCTGGCTCTGTGTCCACTGCCCTGTCCACATGGAGGCCACACTTCCCAAGGGCCAATGACTGAGTGTGGTCTGCACAGGAAGGCAGACCTGTTTCTGCGAGATGGGCAACTTTGGCCCCAGGAATCCTTATCTGCATAGCTGAGACTTTCTTGGAACCACATTTAGCATATCCAACACCCTTTCTTCCCCTTCTCCTTCGCAAGGCCAGACCTATGTCACATTGTGATGGCTCTTCCCATACCTAGCTCCCACCCCTTATTCCCTGCAGTTTTTTCCCTCACTAAGTGTCTTGCACATCTGATCCCATCCTGACCTCTGCTTCTCTGAGAAAGTGTATTAATAGTAGAATTTTGTCTTCGTGTGGTATTTCATCTTTAAGGTTAGACCAAGTTTCTTCACATTGCAACAGCAATATTCCAAGAGGTTAAGCCGCAATGAGCAAGCACTATCAAACCTTATATTTACTGTTGCCCAGTTGGCTGTGGCAAGTCACATGGCCGAGCCCAGAGTCAGCCATGAGTTGGGATTAAACAAGGGTGTAGATACCCAAAAGTGTGATGCATTGACCATCCTAGTATAATGGTCTAACAGAGATACGAACAGGGAACAGTTACCTGCATTTTCTGTAAACTGCAATTTCATGGAAGGTTTTACATGCTGCCTTCTGGAGAAAAACTACACCCAAATAGGTACCTGGTAAAGATAAAGATTGTTCAGGAAACTATTATAAGTAGAATTAATTTTTAGAAAAGAAACCTTGTTTGTATCTAATTGGCTCATTGAAATAATCTCTCAGGTGGTAGGATGGGTATGACTAAGCCTTTATTCCTCTCACTTTTGAGCACAAAATGGAGTAAAGAGGACCAACTGAAGCTTTTGGTAGCAATGAGGTCAGTGGTACTTTTTTCAATGTGAACCATGCCCTGTGGGCAACTCTGTGTTCAGGAAGTCACTTGTGAGACTATCCCACAAAAAGAAAATGAGCAGAAGCTTAGCAGAAGTCTACTGTTAGAGGAAATGGAAGTGGGGTGGCTAGGAGATCCTTGTGCTACTGTTTGTTAGGAAATTAAGCACATAAAATAATGTTCCCATGTCAGGACCTTTTCCATGCATTGCATAGTTTTTATCTCACACTGCTTCATCTTCTTAACTATTCTTAGCTTAGCACTCAGCATATTGCTTGAGGAATTGAAAAGACACTGTTATTTGGAGTAATTACAACTGCTCCCTTTTCTCTAAGAATGTTGCCCTTCTAAGGGTGGGGAAATTGCATGGAAATAAGTGGACTTTGCTGTCAGAAGCTTAGAGCAAATCTTTATTCTTCCACCCACCCTCTTGAACCCCATTTAAAGATGTGGGATCTCTAGTTGAATTATGTACCTTATGAACAGTGTAGTAACCACACAGAGTGTTTTGTAGAGTGGGAAGTACTCACCTTTATGTTTTTAAATGTTTGTTCTTTGTTACTGGTTAAAGCAAGTGGAGAGAGAGAGAGAGAGAGAGAGAGAGAGCTGGAGAGAGAGAGATTCCATGTTGGGAGGGAGCAGAATGACAATTCGTTCACTCAGGTCTTTTGAAGAAAATCGAGAAGTGATATTAATGTCTTGAAGCATCTCAATGACTCAGAGTCTTCCATACTTAGCTTAAGTTTATGAACAAGGCGCTGAGTCTGTACGCTGGACTATCAGAGCAAAGGAGCAGGTTAGACAACAGCGATCCCCTCCCTTCCCCAGATCACTGTTCCACACGCACTTGGTCCCCCGGGTCAATCTTCTGAAGCTCACATTATGGGACGTGCTCTATGGTGACACCTTAAGTAGGCAAAATAAAACCTCACTTGGCATTATCCTTGATTCTAGCCTCCAGGCATTACTTTTCATATTACATCTCAGGAAAAGGTTTTTAATATTTGCTTGAGTTGTATAACCATACATAGCTGAGAAAATTATAATTAATCTCCATCTAAGCTACATTAGCACCAAGTCATATGGTGAATAAAGCCCCCTCCTTTTTTTATAATTGAAAGGAAAAAGTCACCTTCCTTTTTACAAACTGAGTTGATTAGCGAAAGGTTTCGTAGGGGGTGGGTGAGTCAGGGGCAACTCACAAACTCAAGCTCCCTTCCTGGGCAGTCACAAAGATTACACCAAGTCATAAAAATCCCAAGGCATTTGTGCATAACGTTAATGAGCCTGTGGATCAGGTGAAGCTGTAAATGCCAAGAGATGACAAGCTACAATTTGGATGAGCTGCCTCTGGCCTCCTGGTGAAGGAGAACAGGGCTCTTGTGAGAAGGTGCTAGCTGACACAAATGTCTGATTATGCCAATGTGGTGATGAAGTTCAGCCCAGAAAATCGGATGGCACAGCCCTCTGGCAAGGCTGCCTCTCTCCTCTTTGCCACATCATCTTTCTGAGACGGTCACCCCATATCTTCTCAATCCCTATATTTGGGAACCCTCCCAGTCTCTCAGTATCTTGTGTGAAGTTTCTGCCTTATTGTTGTCTATAGGGTAATGTGACAGCCACTAATTATGACATCTGAAGTCCTTCTCATTCTGTTTCCAGTTCTCTTTTCCCATCCTCTTTCTGACCATTTTACTTGCTCCTCCCTCTCTCCAGATAAGCAAACAACCGGACTCCATAGTATTCCACCCAGGCTTTATTCCTTCAGTTTCCTCTGCCCAGAATGTTTTCTTGCCATTTCTCCACCCAAAATTATTGTATTCATCCTCAAGACATAGCATTTCAACTTCATGAATTCCCTCCCATCCTCCCTTTAATAGATGGAACTAATCCGTCATTCCACTATGCCATTCTAGCATTTGCATATACATACCTGTTATAGAGACTTAGACTTATAATCAAATAAAGTTATTCAAAGTAATGTTTCTTTACCTACAGCAGAAGTTCCTCAAGGGTTGGGTCCAAATCTCTTCCATAGATGCATTGCCATTTTCAGATTCCCTCTCAACCCTCAAACCTGATGTAGTTGGTTGCTCAAAGATATAGAACTGATATGCAGGAACTTTCAGTTCTACATTATCCCATTGGTCCTACATTATCACCAAGGGAAAATAAGACGAAATCCAAAATATCAAACTGTGATGATTAAATTTTATGTGTTAACTTGGCAAGGCTATGGTATCCAGTTTGGTCAAACACTAGTCAAGATGTTCTTATGAAGGTGTTTTATAGTTGTGATTAACATCTGCAGTCAATTGACTTTAAGTAAAGGAGATTGACCTTGATTATGTCTGTGGGCCTCCTCATCCAATCAGTTGAAAGCCTCAAGAGCATAAATAGATTTCCTGGGAACGAAGGAGCTCTACCCCAAGACAGTAACATGGAAATCTGTCTGAATTTCCAGCTTGCTGCTCTTCCCTACAACTTTCAGACTCAAGACTGCAACATCTAGTCCTGCCTGACTTTCCAGTATGCTGGCCTGTCCTACAGATTTCAAAATCAACACATCAAATCTTGCCTGAGTTTCCAGCTTACTGGTCAAATTTCAGACTCATCAGTGCTCACAATTATGTGAGCCAATTCCTTAAAACAAATCTTCATATTTATCTCCTCTTGGTTCTGTTTCTCTGAAGAAGCCTTTTGATATGTAAACCATCTAGCTAGAAAGAGAGTAGAAGCGGAGGTATGGAGTCAAAGTGGGGAAAAGAAACCAGAAATGTAAGAAACAAGAAATAGCAGAGAAAGTGATTGGCCAAAACTATATAACTTCCAGATATGAAATGCAAGCACTTGTAAAGACTTTTTATGTGTCTAAGGTTTGTGTGAGTCAGTCAGATTTAATTAAGGAATCAACTTAGCAATTCTTGGGACATAGTAGACATCCAGTAAATGTTGCTGAATGAGCAAAAAGTGCCTTTGTGAATGAATTGATCAACCCTTGCCTTCTCTTCCTTCACAACAACTTGATAGCTAGAAATACCAGGAAACATGACACACTGGGATAATTTTGACCCCTGGGCAAGATAACCACCAATATGGCAAACTGTTCTCCTTTCACAGCCATATTTGAACAGTGGAATGACAAAGTTACACCGAGAGTAGGTGATAGAGTTTTACCTTTAGAAGTTTATCATGTTAAGTAGAGTAGATTTTTTAGCACAAGGATGGTGCAGAGAAGCAGGGGATGGTTGGCCAGTAGTGCCGGTTTCTTTAGCTTCCTGTTGAAACCACCACGGAAGCTATCAAAGGCCTGGGGCAGTCCTTTGCTACAAATATCATCCTTCTAGTAACATCTGCTCACTGGGCGAGGGATCAATTGTCTCCACGGAGGAGATATTGCGGCCAGTCCTCAAGGCAAAACCCCTGCATGCTAGGCCTTCCTTGGACAACATCCCAGGAGCTTGATTTTAGCCTCTGGACATCACTTAATCACAGTCAAAGGGTTTTGCTATTTTTCTCCAGGTATATGTAGAATGCACACCTCTGAGGAAGTGGCAGACCATGTTGTGGCTTTTAAAAGGGCTTGGGTTCAGTCATGAACGGCAGAGCTCTGATGACTGCTGTGGATTATCAGGAAAAATATGCGTCAAACCTCTCCTCCATCTAGGACTATATTCTGCTGTCAGCTGTGGCTCTCATGTTATCTTTTGTTCTTTTATTCAACAAAACTTTCTTGCATACCTCTGTGTTCAAGGTGTTATTGCAGGAGAGTAGCTACAGGGAATGAATCATATGTAAAACTTCTCCTGCAACTAGCAGAAACACAAGTTATTTCAATTAAACAGGGGTGGGGGAAGCCTCACCATCTGACTTGGTGCTGATGTAGCTTAGATGGAAATTAATTGTAACAGTCTCAAATATGTGTGGTTATTTAACTCAAGCAAATATTAAAACCCTTTTCCTCAGATGAAGTAATGCCTGGAGACAAAGATAAGGTGATATAAATTAATCTATAAATATTTAGGGGGACAAAAAGCCAAATAATTTCTAGCAAGGGCAGTTTTCCCAAAACCTATTTAAGCAGTTTTCCCAAAACCTATTTAAGCATCCTTTGCAGAGGAATACTATGCATGAATAAAATTCCAAGAGATATTCTTTGGGAAATGCTGCAATCAAGCTTTTGGATTTACTCTTTCCCTTGGGAGTTTGATATTCATTAATACTTTCCAAGCTACATGCCTTGGAGCACTAGACTTCCACATGAGTTTAATTGTCATTGTGGGAGAATATGGATTCTCAGGTCAAAAAAGTTTGGGATTAAGAAAAACTTCATACTCCCTTCTCCTACTAAGGTTTCCAATCCATTTTAGGTATCTCAGCATTTTAAGATGTTAAGGGGTAACCTATTAACATGTTAGATGTGCTAAGATATCCAGCAGAAAAGAATTCTGACTAGGACATATTTAAATAGGAGACTCAGGATGACTTCATGGTGACATGCAAGATGAGCGTTAAGGGGACAGAAAGGATTGTTGTTGAGAACAAAGGGCCTTTCCTTGGTTAGAGCCTCTACTCCTTGCCTGTCATGCTCTCCAGCCATATAACTTCTTTTCAGAACTGACACTGCCTTGGTCATCCCTTTGGATGAAGGGACCAAAGAGAGGGAGCCCCTTTCCTCCCTTACCTCAGCACTATTGTGCAGTTCCATTTCTGAGGTCTCTCTGAGATGATTCCCAAGTTCTGGGAGTTAATGCCTAAGAATTTTTAGTGATCCTTTTGGCGCTGCCATTTATGTCCCAGAGCAGCAACATCTCAGGATTGTACAGTAAGAGTTGGACCTGAGCTGAGGAATGGCGTATTTTCTGCTGATAGAGTTCCTAACTGGGGAAATCCATTCGAGTGGAGCTTTTGTAGCTTTGCCAGATTAAATGGAGAATGAGTGATTTCACTGGTAGTGTTCTTGAGCGTGAAGCCACAAAGAAGAGTGCAAGGAATTTGACAGGTTGAAAGTCATCTGGTAGAGAAGGCAAGATAGAGGAGAGGTCATATAGACTCAAACTTTTGGAGTGCAGGTCTTGAGTTGTCTTTCCTATTGGGAAATTTTACAGGAGGAGGGGAGGAAAATAAAGACAGGGAGAAAAGAAAGAAGGAGATTAAAAATTTGACTTTCTCAGTTGCCTGTTTCAGGATTGGGCCATCTTGAAAGCCTGAGTTTGAGATATTTATCTTCTCTCTACCCTTTCCTTCTGTATACCTTCATTCTCTGATTACTACACACATACACACACACACACACCCCTCACTAAAAAAATCTGGCTTTAACATGAGATTCTAGAAAATTCCTTATCTCCAGAGAATTTTATAAAAATACCACCTTTCTCTGCCTTTAAACAAGTGATTTGGCTCCTGTGTCACAAAGTCAGCCTTCTAAAAGGGCCAGTACCTGATGAGTTCCCATTTCTGATAATAGTAGAAAATATTAAATCACTTTTAAGTGGTTTTCTTTTAAAGCTGATTCAATAGTAACTTAGTTATTTCCAGTTTATGATTAGTTGTAATCAGCCCTCCCATCTCCTTCCTCCCCAGAGACCCCTCTAACTCCCACCAAGATTCTTTTTTTAAATAATTTAATAATAATATATATTGAGATATAATTCACATCCCGTACAATTCATCCATTAAAGGCATACAATAAAATGATGTTTATAATATTTACAGAGCTGTGCAACCATCACCATAATTAGTTTTAGAGCATCTTCATCACTCTAAAAAGAAACCTCATACCCATTAGCAATCACTCCCTATTTTTCCCAACACCTCCAGCCCCTGGCAACCACAAATACCTCCTGACTGTGTGGATTTGCCTCTTCTGGTCATTTCATATAAATGGAATCATACAGTATATAGCCTTTCTTGTCTGGCTTCTTTCAATTAGTGTAATGTTTTTTAATATTCATCCATGTTGTAGCCTCTATCCATACTTCATTTTTTTTATTGCTGAATAATATTCCATTGTATGGATATACCACATTTTGCTTATCTATTCATCAGTTGATGGACATTTGGGTTCTTTCCACTTTTGGATACTATGAATAATGCTGCTATGGACATTCATGTATAAGTTTTGGGGTATATACGTACGTCCACCAAGACTCTTAAAGAGCTTTGGTAACAGCCCAGTGATGGTGTTGGAGAAGAAAGGGTCTACTTCTTGGTTTTATCTCCTCTCAGTCATGGATTATGTCATGTCTAGCATGTGTTTTGCCCCCAGGAATGCCCAGTGCTTGCTGCAGAAGGCAGTAACTGGACAGGTTGCAAATGTTCATTCAGCATGTATTCATTTATCTGATGCTGGCAATCTTTAGTAAATTGCAGCCATGCTATCCTTCAATCTCCAGCTTGGGTAATCTACTCATGCATTCTGATGTGGAATCTTCCCTGGACTGGCTGAGGAAATCCCCAGGCAGTCCCACAGGCTCTCTCTGAACAAAATCCTCTGCTCCTGGGTACAATGGACCTCTCTTTGTCTCTCATTAATAGGAGGAAAATACAAGATGGTTATCTTAGGCCCCTCTGATGCCAAGATTTGCCTTGTCACCATCTCTATTGATCTCTATCATCACTTGGGCAGTGGTGTGGGAAATATTTGGCAACTTCAGCTCTTAAAAGAACAAGTAAACAAACAAACAAAAAACAAAACTCAGAGTGGCATGGACATATGTACACTACCAAATGTAAAATAGATAACTAGTGGGAAGCAGCCACATAGCACAGAGAGATCAGCTCGGTGCTTTGTGACCACCTAGAGGGGTGGGATAAGGAGGGTGAGAGGGAGATGCAAGAGGGAGGAGATATGGGGATATATGTATATGTATAGCTCATTCACTTTGTTATAAAGCAGAAACTAACACACCTTTGCAAAGCAATTATACTCCAATAAAGATGTTTTTAAAAAAAACAAGAAAAAAACACAAACATTCCATAAATGGAGCAAGCTGCCAATCTCCCTACTCTAGAAGTACCCAGACTTCTGGGATATCCTCTACTGTTGTCCTCAGTCCCTTCTATTTGTACAGAAAACGGGTGGTGGACAAGACACGCTTCTGTATGGCTTCTTTCTCGCTTCCTGTACTCTGTGCATTTCCCCCTCTCCTGCTCAGAGGTTTCATGAGCTCATCTGGGGCAGAGAGAAAATAGTGTTTTCCTCTAGATATCTTTGAGCAAATTGCTTCTGATTCACACCACACTGATGCCTTTCGAACATAGAAGCTTAGAATGTGACTTCTCTGTGGGGCTGTCTCTACTGCAAAGATGGCCCTTTGTTAATCTGCCAAATGGGTGAGTCAGGCTAAAGGCTAAAGGCTGAAGCTCTGGTGAGTCAGGCTAAATTATGGCAATGTGTACTTTGAAATAGCATTTTGCCCCATATATACAACTATGTAACTGAAATCCTAATTTCTCCAGTCCTCAGGAGCCACCTTCCTTTTAATACACAAATAATGGAGGACCAAGTCATGTGGCTGCGGCATTTATCAGGTTTCCATCCCTAGGTATTTATGAGCATTTTTCAGAGAATTCTTCCATTTGTCACAAACATTTTTTTATCTCTACAGACAGCCTCTTACTCTGGACTGCTACCATCGTCCTGGAGGTTCTTTCTGCCATCTACCCCAAAATTCTGAGACAGACTAGAAACAGTTTCCTCTTATTTCCCCCCAAAACATGTCTAAGATCAGGTGATAATATCTAACAACACAAAATTACAAAGCGGAAAAGACCATTTTTCACTGGAGAGGACACATCACTGCTCCTCCACACAGCTTCTCCAGCAGCCATATCTGTCCCCAGCCTCCAGCATACACTACATTGCTGAGGCCAGTCTACCCTACAGACTGAGCCAGAAATATGTAGTGATTCAAATGTGATAGACATTTATTTCCCACTCATATAAAATTCAGAGTTGATTTTTACAAATGAGGTGGGTCTTCTTCAAGCAGTGATTCAGAGATCCTGACTCTTCTACCTTGAGACTCTACCGTCTTTGTTATATGGCTTCCAAGGATACTGTGCTCATCTGCATTGAGCCAGAGGAAAGAGAAGTAGCAGAGAGGATCAGATTTAGGAGTTCCTTCAGGCATCAGGCCCGGAAAGTTACTTTCTTTTGTTTTCCATTGGCTAGAACTCAGTTACATGGCCATGCCTACCTGCAAGGAAATCTGGGAAATGTAGCTCAAGTATGTGCCCAGGAGGGAAATAAAGTAGGTTTGGTGAGCAAGTAACCAGTTTCAAAGGGGAAAACCAGCTTATCTTGTCTCCAGTAGGCAGTGGCTATCAGCAGCATAATAATTTACAGAGATAACTTTCCTCACAATTAAGACAGCCTTTTACATGATTACACCTATAAACATGCCAGAATAGGATCTTGGCTTTACATCTGATAACCTGAAAGCCCAGTAGAGTACCAACTCAAAAAACATCCTTCTCCCAAGGTGGATTTTGCTCTTGTCTCTAGAATAATAGAAATACACAAATTTTCAGAAATATTGGTATTTCAGATAATACCATTACAATTATATCTATATGCATGGCTATGTTTAACTTTTCACTATTTATAATTAGAAGACAATGACTTCTGTTTTCTTCTGTGGCTGAAAGAAGCTTCTCATTGCTTTTATAAATAAGTCTTTTAGAACCACAAGCTTAGTTTTCTGAAACTGCGTAAAGGATTAAGCTCAAACAAGGGTCATAATGCTCTTTGACTAAGGAGTAACTTCGAGACATTTATATTTGTGTAGAACATGAAGTTAGCACAGTCATTTATAATGAGAAAATTATCATAGGACTGATGTGTACATTTCATCTTAGGTGGTTAAATTCAATTTGCTACAGCAAACATAGTCTAACAAATGCATTTTCCTCTAACAACATACGGAGAGTAAGTACAATATCCAATAACAAATACCTAAAGCATTTTTGCAGTAATTGTAGCCTCAAGGTTAAGGATTATATTCTATAAGAAATAAAATTAAAACATGTACTTGAAGAGCAGAATGTCACAGGAGAAGTTCTAGTCATTCTTGGCAAATAAACTGCCTATAAACTCAATCTCATATTGTTGAGGTATATGTGATGTTTATATGTGCCTCTATCAGGATATTCATACACCCAGTGCATTCTCAAAGGTACTTGTGTCATCCGTCTTCTTATCCTCTCCAAATTTCTTACTAACTGAGATTATAACTTGTGATCAATGGTTTGAATACAAAATGGGTTTTTTAAATTGTTGAATCTAAAATTGGGGGCTTATAACTTTCTATTTCTATACTTCCTTTTTAGAAAATATCTCTGAAATATAGCCGCTCCAATTATTGAGCAACATACCAGAGACCTGTTGAAATGCCAAAGCTAGGCTATTTATTTCCTTGATCTATACTTATGTTTACTCTATACATGTATTATCCCTACTCAGAGTGTGCACATGTGCCTGCATGTGAATGCCTCTGCGTGTGTGTGTGTGTGTGTGTATGTGTGTGTGTGTGTGTGTGTGTGTGACTAGTTAGGATTCTTCACTGCAAACAACAGAAATTGACTTTGGGTAGTTAAGCAGAAAAGAATTTGTGGGAAGATGTTATCTGGCTCACAAACAGATGGAAAGCCTGGAGAACCAAACTTACAAACAGGAAAGAATCAAGGGGAGCTGGTTGCCAGGACTACAGCCAGAATCAGACCTTGAGAAGGGTTTGGTCAGGGCACCACAGCCACTGCAGCAGGGCGCCCGTACTAGTGTTTCTGCTCTTGCCAGTGCTGGGCGCTAACTATGACCTCTGAATGAACCTCGCTTCCTGCTTGAGTTAGTTTGGATTATATACCTACACTCAAGCTTCCAGGCTTCAGAGAGAGCCAATGTCTGGGCTTTTTGGCTCCTGGCGGGTAGAAGGCAAATTCCTATTTCTGTACAAGTTTCACAAGATGGTGGACTCTCCAAACCTAGGAAGAGGTTCAGTTGTGAGTTAACCAAAGCAAAGGTGGCATGTGTCCACTATAGCAGATTGTAATGAGGAGTTTGACTCCTTTTTTTTGATGTATGACTTCTGACAGCTTTTAAGCCTCACCCCTCCCTCTGCCTCTTGTGCCTTACATCTGGACAAGTAGATAAGAAATCCTGGGCACTCCTTCCTTTGGTGCCAGCAGGAGATTCAAACCACAGGACCCCTGCCATGTGGGAACTCTCACCCTGGCTCCACCTCCTAACCACAATAAACCCAGGCCTGTCTCCGTCCCTTGCTCTCTCAAACCATTTCAGACCTGCTTGAGAGGAATGCCCTGCCTTCCCAGAGACCTCAGTTATGTCAGTAGTAAACCTTTTCATACCCTCTTGCTGTGTTTTTGGTATCATCATTCATGACAT
Organism: Balaenoptera physalus; assembly: GCF_965194825.1. Taxonomy (NCBI): domain Eukaryota; kingdom Metazoa; phylum Chordata; class Mammalia; order Artiodactyla; family Balaenopteridae; genus Balaenoptera; species Balaenoptera physalus. The sequence continues at coordinate 58,372,616 of NC_138886.1, forward strand.
CGAACCAAACCTGGATGAGGGTCCAGCTGCCTCTGCAGGTGACTATTATATGGATTAACAAAATGGTAAATAAAAAAGTGACCCCCCCCCCACTAAAATCCTGGTTAATTTATCACAGGATTCCTTTATGTAATAAACATCCTTAGTGCATTCAAAATAGCACTTATAATTCAAACAGATTTCCTAGAACTCATCCTTTTCATAATGGAAACATAGGCAATGCCAACCTTCTTTTAAAAGAAGAAAATATTTCATACTCTTGAGTGTGAGAGCAGTTGAGGGGCCTGCCTTTGCCTGTGTTTAGATGAGGGAGATTTGAACCTACTGGGGGCTATGGACAAAGTGAGCATATTTCCCTGAATGAATAGGAATGAGCTCTTCCGTGGGGACTGTGGTTTAATTTGTATTCTGAGGGAAGTTGTTTTATTAAAGCATATGAAGATGGAAGGGGCCTTATGTGAACATCTAGGCTACCCATTCTTACCTCATTCCCCTTTCTAACGTCTGTGACCAATCTAGCATCCTTGACTAAATGGCCAATCACTTTCTTCTGAAATACCTCCAGTGAAGGTTTGTCCTTCTTTGGGCATCTCTGATTTCTAGAAAATCCTTTTATCTGTTGCTCTACCTTGAGCTCCTAGTTTTACTCATCTCAGTTACCTAGACCAGTCTGATACATCCCCCTTGTATTCAGAAGTCCCACTTTGATTTACTGTGTCTTACCTGCTCACCTAAACCCTCTCATTCTCTCAGAAATATCAACTGAAGACTGTAGAGAAACATCTACATCCATCCCACCCACTGACTGAAAGCATCACAAGAGAATATAGAAGACCAACTGACTGATTTCTCTTTCACAATGACGAGCTTCCCAGGTGTGCTTTTTAGCTTTAATAATTATGATGAGGGAAAGCTCTTCCTATGCTGTTCAGAACTGACCTGTGATTTATGCTCAAACTCCAGTTGGCATGTTGAGTGTATTATGTGCTGCTTTTACTGGCAAGGAAAGCCTGTATACTTGCTCCTGCTGTAATAATAAAGCCTCCTTTCTTAGTCTATGCTGACAGAAGCAGACTGAATGTGCCTTGGGTTCTAAAGCACCCTATTTATAGCCCCATTGCCAAATAATCTCTATTCATTGCATTGCTGGATTTGCAGGTTCTCATTCTGCATCTGTGAAAGCAGGCACAGATGCATGCAAGGGGCCTTCCTGGCCGAGGCAGGAAAGGGAAATCTTGGGACTGTCTGCTCCCTAGCTACTTTTTGAGGATAGGTTGGGAAATATCCTTGGAGGTTAAACAAAAGTCTTTTCAACTATATCAAGAATGGAGCTGACATTGAATTGAATCACAGAGACCAGGTAGGCTGCGGGTCCACCCAGAGGAGTTCTCACAGGTCAAAGGCTTTCAGTTTTATTACAGACCCTATCTTAACATAAGAACTTGATATCTGTCATGGGTGCACTTCTGAATAAAGTGTTTTTTAGAACAAACCATGATTTGTTATTTCCTTGAATTTATTTGATTTCTCTAAGGAGACTTTATTTTGGAAGCTCACAGAAAATTTATCTTGCAGAAACCTTTTATTCTGCACATCGTCCAGTGATCTGGTTAGAAAGAGGAAGAGCTTGAGAGAACAGTCCTAAGAAATATTTATCTAATGCTGAAGTCCTTTCCTGAAATCCAGGAGAGGTAGAAAGCAATAAAGTACCATCTGGATGCAAACTGGAAGAAAGCCTGGGGATAAACCAGCCTGTTGTAGATACAGTGGGACAATTGGAAGAGAAACTGAGAACCTAGTGGAGAAGTGAGGGTGGGATGGGAGGCAACAGGGAGAAGAAATATTCTGCATCGGGGCTTCGTGCCCATGACTTTCTGGCTATAAGAACTGATCCCACATTCCTGCCTTTAAAACTTTGTCTTCACTTCCTCCACTTAGAATTCCCTCTTCCCTAGATTTTATCTGTTAAAATGCTGCCCATTCTTTAGGGCTCACAGTAATGCTGAGATTGGGGGTATCTGTGCATGAGATAAACATTTTCAGTTAAAAGAGATTCTAATCTCAGAGTTGGATGTTTGTCATGACAAGATTAACCTTCCTGATCTCACCCTATATATCCCCTGTACCATATCATATTCTCTTTGTATGTCTCTTAAGGCTCTTGTCACATTCAGTCCTGTATTAGCCATCTTAGTAACCCCTATTATATAAAAAGTTCCTTTAAGGCAAGTGCTGCATTTAACTCATCTTTGCATCCCCAGCCAAGCAAAAATGTCTGGTAAATAGCACCCACTTAATGGGTATCTATTGTCAGATTCTCTATAATTTTTAAAACATATCTTCAGGGTGCTTTTTACAGCAGATAATCTGAGTGATTTAAATGTGGCGATTTCTATCCCTCATGGTGTGATTATCCGGTGAGCTTTTTAAATTCTCATTTCCCATTCTATTGGGATTAGATTTAAAAACAAACAAACAAACAAACAAAAAAAACGATCAGGGGATAGAGCACCAGTGCATCCTCAAGGGATTCAGTGAGTATCTATGAGATGTGGGTAAAAGTTAAGGATGGTATCAAACAATAGTATGATCAGAGTAGAAAGCCTGAATTGTACCCTGACCTCGACTATCCTTGGGTATCACTGCAGGGAATAACAGCTAAGTGAGAATCCGGGCACCACTAACTAAAAGCAGCACAGTTCAAAGCCCTGATTAAAGTCTGACGCAAAAAGCCTAGGTGGTACCTTTTACCTTCCTTCCCCTTTACCTCCTGCCAGTTCACATCTGTATCTTGAGGCTGGCATAATCAAGTGTGCTTAAGGAGGGAGAGTGAGATGGCTGGACCCCAAGAGAAGCCTTAAATCTACTTACCGAAGAGCCACTTGGAGCAGAAAAGGGGGCATCTATGGTGAGCGGAGTCTGCGTTCTTGCCTCATAACGCACAGTGGTTGTGCTCACTAGTAATTATGGCCTTAACAGAACTTTTTATGTAGTAATGGAAAGGGAACTAAGATAGCTAATACAGGGTCTAATGTGGCAAGAGCCTTAAGAGAGATACAAATGGAATGATAGGAGGGGATATGGAGGGTGAGGTCACAAAGGTTTATCTTGTCATGATTACTTGTGGGCACAATCACGGTCAAGTTAGCAACACTTTCTCCCCTATCATGGCCTAGAGGTGATGGGGCAGAGGCCACTCTGGTGGAGGGAGGGAGAGGACCGAAAGTTCTCCTTTGCTGATGATAGCTTTGGGATTGCAACAATTCTGAGCAAGAATTTTGGGTCTTTCCATTGGTTCATTCATGCCACTTCTATTATGAATTCCTCCCATGGCACCTGATTAACTTCATGATGAAAACCAACTCTTCAGCACGTGGTCCCTCTATCATTGCTAGTACTGCCTCTTCCCATGTGGCCCTGATGACAAAGCCCTTGTCATTTCCTTAACCTCATGTGCTAATATTTGCCCTTCAGCACACTATTCTCTGCCCATAATGTGTTCCCCAAACTTGACCAACTGATTTAATCCTACTCATCTTTCAAGATGCAGTGCAGCTTTGCAGAGGACAAGATGTCTAAGCTGACTTTCCCGTGTAGAACTGAGTTATTCAAGAGCAACCTACTTCATATTGCTCTGATGCAATGATGTGTTGATATAAGTCTTCCTTTGTAGTCTGGAAGCACCTTGAGGATAGGGATATTATGGTCTTTTCAGGGTCCGTCAAATGCCAATTACTTGCCCAGTATTAAGGAAAAGAGATGAGTGTTTGTTAAATAACTGAATAAATGAAAGAAGGAAGGAAGGAATAAACAGTCCAGATGACCATGCAGGCGACTTTATCAATAATCACGAGCCCCTTGCTAATATCATCAGGTAGAGTATGCAGTTGGAATGCCAAGATGATCTTTGTTAGCTCAAAACATATTTTCTTAGTTCAGAACATTTCAAATGGGGAGTAGAAGAATTGTGTGTTCTTACTGAATATATTGAAAAATATTTTCGGTGTTACACATTACTGTGTTGGTGTAAATGAGCAGAAGTTCATCCTTCCTATGTTTTACTATCCTTACTAGAAAGAAAACAAGTATTCTTAGTTATTATTTACTATGTCCTTAGTCTGTGCCATCTCTTTTACTCCTTACAAAAACTTCCTAAGAGAAGTATTATCCCTATTTTATAGAGAAGGTAACAGGCTTTGAAAAGTTAATTGCCCACGTCATGCAGCTACTACTAAGTGGAGGAGCCTAGATGCACAGAAGCCTGACTGACCTGCTCTAAATCCCACGTCTCCTACACATAACTGTCTTTTGAAGGTTAAATGCAGTTCCATAGGGTTCCCTCTAGCCTTGTTTCGTTCAATCTTGGATTTTGTTCCTTCTTGGCAACTGAGTCCAACATGTTTCAGATGATTATTAACTTTTAAAAAAATGACAAGATATATTTTTAATGATAAAATTGTCAATGTATGTTTCCATTCAAGAGACTTTAGGCTATTATAATCCTAGAATCTAGATCTCAATAATATCTATGAGTCATTCTTACTATTTTTCAAATGAGGAAATGAGTCTGAGAGAGATTATGTGACTTGCCCAGATAGCAGAGTGAGTGGCAAAGCTGAGTTTAGATACTAGACCTCTGGATTTCCATTTTGTGGTTCTTCACATTTCAGCAAACTGGGTCCCTTCTTCTGCCTGCAGTCTTCAAAGCTTTTTTCAGTGAATGACCTTCAGCGAGTTATATGATCTTTCTGTGACAGAGTCTAATTAGTGCTCCAAGAAGGTTGCAGTGGTCCACTTCCCAACATTGTGAGGACAATAATTAATAGCTATAAAACACTCTGCAATACACAGCACTGTCCAAACACCAACATGGCACAACCAAGTCTATTTCACAGTAATTAACTTGGCATTCAATAAGGGAGAAATCAGTAGAGCAATTCCTGGATGACTTTGCAGAAATGACCATTTCTTCTGTATCTTGAAAGAGTGTCCCATAGCCAGAAAAAAGATTCAAACTATGCATATTAATTTATTACAAGATATTTTGTAGATGACTACTGTTTTTCTTCTTTAATATTGTTTTTTAAGACATGTGTGTCTTTTTATGGGAAAGTGGAAATGCTGAGTTTTATCCACAATGAGCATCAATCCTCTGTGAATCATAACTAGTATGCATATTATAGAAATTATTTTTAATTTGTATAATAAACCTGGAGGGTAGATAATTCATCTCTATTTTATATATGGGAAAATAAAGGTTTAGAAAATTAAGTAGCTTGATTAGGACCAACTCAGCTAATAACATGATGAAGGCCGGATTTGAACCCAAATCTGATTCCAGGGTTTTGTTTTTCTTCCTGATACATGATATTGTCGTAATCAATAGGCTTTGCCCTTTAAGTTGATTTTCCAGAAATGATATAAATCCAGCTCTGATTCATCTATTCTCTCATGCTTGTCTGTCTTGGTAGCCAATGACCCACACTTTCAACTTGCTGGATAGGCTACCAGCACAATCTAGGACCAAGAGACACACTTAAATCCTTCTAACCGATAGGCAGTTCATACCCAAGACTTTATTAACTTTAGTAGTCTAACCCAGAGTAAAAGTCGCTATATCCCATCTAGCTCTTTTATTTCCAGTCCCAGTAGGAAAAAAAAATGATAAGAACTGAAGAGACCAAAATAATTTTGGTTTCACTAAACTTTTTTTCATAAAGTCTTTATTATATACACTTTTGTATATATTAATATACATGAATGTCAAAGCTGAAGTGGGAGGTCCTTGTCTTTACCCTGAGTCTGAGCAGCTGATGCCCTCCTCAGACTGTGTCTACACACTTCTAAACTGTACTGGTGTAACACACAGATCCTTGAGAAATAAAGAAATATCTTTAAAAATGACAATTAATATGATTAAAGTTTCTGAGTTAACTGGGTTTTTTTTAACTTAATTTTTATTTTATGTTGGGGTATAGTTGATTTACAATGTATTAGTTTCACGTGAACAGCAAAGTGATTCAGTTATACGTATACATATATCCATTCTTTTTCAGATCCTTCTCCCATATAGGTTATTACAGAATATTGAGTAGAGTTCCCTGTGTTATACAGTAGGTCCTTGTTGTTTATTTTATACAGAGTAGTATGTATATGTTAATCCTAAACTCCTAATTTATTCTTTCCCCCCCACCTTTCCCCTTTGGTAATCATAAGGATTTTTTTGAAGTCAGTGAATCTGTTTCTGTTTTGTAAATAAGTTCATTTCTATCATTTTTAAAAAATTAGATTCCACATATGCGTGATATCATATATTTGTCTTTCTCTGCCTGACTTACTTCACTTAGTATAATAATTTCTAGGTCCATCCATGTTGCTGCAAATGGCATTATTTCATTCTTTTTTATGGCTGAGTAATATTCCATTGTATATTCCATCTTTTTTATCCATTCCTCTGCCGATGGACATTTAGGTTGATTCTATGTCTTGGCTGTTGTAAATAATGGTTACACTAAAATTTAACAACAATTATTTCTACATCAAATTTTAGCATCACTGAATATCTTACCAGGTTATGATGAGTGTTCCTTACCCGTGTAAACTTTTTATGGAATTGCATGTCATTCCTGTAGTCTAAGAGTGGGCTGGATCCTGTACATTGACAAACACTGCTATAATATTCATATTTTGAAAACCAATTTATTTTACTGTGTATATATGTAAATAAATAATAGCCATTAATAAATCTTTATTGACATGCAACGAATAGAGAAGAACACAAGAAAGTAAAGGTATATAGCTCAGAGATTTATCAAAAAACAAATAGCTATGGAACCACATCTAGATCAAGAAATAAAATAGTCAGCACCCAAGAAGTTTGCTTTCTGCTCTCCTAATCACTGCTTACCTCCTCCCAAGAGGGAACCACTTGAGAATCATATAGTGCATACTTTTTATGTATGGTATGTTTTGCTTTATGTTATTTTGATCATACATATTCACTGTATTCCATTGTGCCATTTTACCAAAATCTACTTATCCATTTTACTGTGGATGGACATTTATGTTATTTAGAATTTTTGGCTCTATGATTAATGTTTCAATGGACAGAATCTTATTCTGTTCTTAGTCTCTTGTTCACATATGCATGCATTTCTATTTATGATGTAATTACAACCTGTAAAACTACTGGATAAGCTATGTATATATTTCACTTTACTTTGGAATGCTTAACCGTGTTGTACAGCGTTTGTAAAATTGCATTCTAAAAAGCAGAGTGTATGCTTGTAATAGGGAATGGCACAGAATTCTATAGACGCTTTATATGTGTAAGGACCATTCACTCAGACCTCATGGATTCTCACCAACCTTTAATATTGTTAGCCTTTTTAATATTAGCTGTTCTGTTACGTGCATATTGGTATTGCATTGTGGCTTTAACTTGCATTTCCATGATTATTTATTAAATTAAATAATTTTTCATTTGTTTTGAGCAATTTGGCTACTTTTTTTTTTTTTTTTTGGTGACATACCTATTCAAGCCTAGTGCCTAATCTTTCCTGGGGGTGGGGGTACCTGCCTTTTTCATATATATTTTTAGGAGTTGGTTATATATTGTGAATATGGACCCTTTGTTACTTATAGTGGTTAATGTTGGTAAGTTCTGAAGTATTATGCTCCTATTCAAATTCCTGATATTGTTTGTCCATCTCTTTTATTTAAATCATTTTGCTAGGGTTTACCAATATTGTTGTCTTTCAGGGAATCAGCTTTTAACTCTAAGTTTTGTTGATACTCCCTATTATGTATTTATTTTAAATTTTACTATTATTTCTTTTCTTTATTATTTCCTTCCTTCTACTTTCTTGGGATAGAATTAACTGTTAATTTTCTAGTTTCTAATTAATTTCAAGATCATTGGTTTTTCAATCTTTCTTTTTTTCTAACATATGCATTTAAGGCTATAAATTTCTGTCTAAAGCACAGTTTAGCTTTATCCCACAAGTTTTGATATGCAGTATTTCATAATTTTATACTTATAATTTCTTACTTCCATTGTGATTTCTTCTCTGACCTATTGGCTATTTAGAAGGCTCTTTCTTAATTACCATGCGTACATATTGGAATTTTCTAAATATCTTTGATATAGACTTCCGGTTGAACTGTAATGTGGTCAGAGAATGAATATACTCTACATAATTAAAACACTCAAAATTTATTGAGATTTGCTTTATGGTCCAATCCCTAGTCAATTTTGGTAAATATTCCATGTGCTCTTGAGAATGTATTCAATTCTTATTGAATGTATTCTTAAGCTGTTGAATAATGTATATTCTTCAGTTGTTGAGCAGTGATCTACATAGGTCACTTAGGTTAATTTTGTTAATCAGGTTATTTATATCTTTTATATCATTACTAAATATTTTTGGTCTGTTCTGAAACAGTAATTTTATCAACTACTGAGAGAAGTGTTTTAAAATCTCCCATTATGATTGTGGATAGGTATGTAATTCTATTTAGTTCTGCCTATTTTTGTTGTCTCTATTTTGAAGCTGTATGAAAAGTGCATACAAACAGAATTGTTACGTCTTCCTGGTGCATTGAAGCTTTTTTCATTGTGAATTGACTTATTATTTGCTAATGCTATGGCTGAAATTAATAACAGCACAGCATTCTTTTGGCTATGTTTGCATGGCATATTTCTTGACCTTCTTTTACTTTCAGCATTCTTATACTTTTATGAGCACTATATATCTAGACTACAATGTATATTTTTAAGTTGGATATACTACATTTACATTTAATGTAATTTTTGTTTAAATCTATCATATTATTATTTTCTTTCTATTTGTCCCACCTGTCCTTGGTTCTTTCCTGAGTTCTTTTTTTTTTTCTCTCCATTCTTGCCTTTTAAAATTGATTTTTAAAAATTAATCCATCTTCTCATATATTTTAAAGCACCCCTACTTTAAAGTACTTATTATAAAAATTTCAGAAAAAAATACAAGATAGTTTTATTACATAGTTATCATTTTAGTAAATGATGCATTTCTTTCCAGTCATTTAATTCTTTGTTTTAATATGTGTACATAATTTTATACCTCCTTTTAATGATTTTTCATGTCATAACTTTTTCCCACAAACTACTTAACCACTTAATGGCTAAATTACAATGTATTATTCATGGTATTGTGATGTGTGTGTGTATAAAATTTTACATATATACAATTTCACATATATACATTTTTTAAAAAATCATTTCCTATTAGTGAACATTTAGGGTGTTTTCACTTTTATTTTGCTATTACAAATAATGATATAATCTACAATTTCAAATTCATAGTTGTTCCTTACTATATTTATTTCCTTAGAACTTACAGAAACCCTTTTTAAAAATCATAAAGTTAAACACTTTTCAGATTTATAATTTTACAAATTATTATACTTTATGGAAATTCTCTTAACTTATGAAGTCTAATCATAAATATGACTAAGAAAAGAAACCTAAACTATTAGTGAGTTATTATTAACTAATAATTCCTACATGTGTGGACATGTGTGAAGTGAGCTATTTTGTCATCTTTGGCATTCCAATCAGACATCCGTTTAATATAATGCATCACAATGATCAGAATATTAAGTATGATTCACCTTGATATATTTGTCCTGTTTCTCTGGTTAGTGATTGTGTGCTTACATAATCAATCAATAGGGTGATTGAATCTATAAAATTAAAGGACAATTTAGGTGGAGGGCAAGAAAGAGGGAGGAAAAAAGAGTCTAATTGTCTATTTAGTATCAAGTTTTCCAAAATACTTTTTGAATAATGGGATTGTTTCATTCTCTCATCATTTCTGTGGCAACATGTAGTTTTAACATTACCCAGCATACCTGTGCTTTGCCTTACCTTAATTCATTAGGTTGGTTGGCAGTCAGTTGTTGGTCCTAGCATATTCATCACTATTTGGCAAGGTGACAGCTACTGTACATCCTTCTTGATCTGGGAACTCAATGAGCACATTCTCTCCTCCTATCCACAGTTGTGCTCCTGAGATGATCACTTACTCCAAGTCATATCAATGGGGGCCAACAAGCATCCATTCTGTTCGGGGGTTTCTTTTGGTGCTGTTGGGGAATTAACTCTTCCACTTGCCTGCTTTTTGATGTTATGATCCCAAAGTTTCCAAGGACCACATAGATTGCTTAGAACTGACACTAAGAAAGTAGAAACCAGGATGGGAGAAAGAGAGAGATGCCAAGTGTTGAAGATATCACCTGAGTTCTGAATCCAGTTGTTTCCGAAGATTATATATTTCTACTCTCTCAATATAAGCCCATTCCTGATCTTTAAATATATGAGCCAAAAAACACTTTCCTTGTCTTTTAAGCTGAGTCAGAGTTTCTGTCCCTCACAATAGAAAGTCCTAACTTCATGGATCTCTACTTTCCCTTATAACACTTGTCAGAGTGTAATTTTATCATTATTTATTTAATGCAAGCCTCTCTCCCTAGGCTGCAGTCTCCATAGGAGAAGCAGCAGTATCTCATTTGTTCACAGTTGCATTCCCAATGCCTACAACAGTTCTGACTTACAATATTGAATGACTGAATAAACAATCCAAGCCAAGTATTTTCTTAGCCATGTTCCCAAAGAGTTTTTATGTACTTGAGAGATGCCAGTTGTTTCAAGATGATAATACTTATATACATTCTAATGCACTTATATGTATATAGTAGTCATCACAAAGAATTAAAGATTGCCCATGATATCTAGTTTGAATGATACCAAGGCTTCTTTCTTTGCTGTGTGAACTTGGGCAAACCATTTCTTTAAGCCTCAGTTTTGCTTACCAGTGAAAGGTGCTCACCTCAAGGCAGGCACCTGTAGATAGCAGCCTCTTGGTAAGTAGAATTACTATTAGTATAAAGGAACTAACCAGATAACCAGGGGGGAAGAGGGAACATACATAGTTAGTTCAAAACCAAAGTGCTTGAGTGGACAAAAGCAAAGGCCAGGGCTGCATAACACTGACATTTTTATTAGAATTCATTTGTAACAAATGGAACTTGTGTCAGCAAAGAACTGATTTTCATACAGACTTCTTTCGCCACCAATGTAACGAAGTAAGAAAATAAAAAGCACGCCTTTCATTCTGTAAAACATTTACGCGTACTACTGATTAGAGGTAATTGTATTTTTTTAACAAGCCATTTTACAAGTTTTTTTTTTTTTAATTTTTCAGTCTATGCATCCAAAACGAGAGCAAAGAACACAACTGTTATTATCTTTGTAAAGACACTCCAAGCTTGGATGGCAAAGCCACATAACAGATGGACAGGATGGATCTGTAGCCTTCTGATCTCTGCTGGAGTATCAGGGCACCCATAAACCCAAAGGAAACTAAAATCCAAAACAGGAAAAAGAAAAGGCAATTAAAAATAAAAAGAAAGGCCTAAAGCAAAGCAAAACCAAAAAAACAAAACAAAACAAAACAAACAAAACCAGGAAAGAAAAAAATCTGTACATTGCTGCAGAATTTTTCCTTTCCTGTTTCTATGTTGGGTTATTTACATACACACAAACGAATTTCTGAAGCAGTTTCTTACAGATGGGTTCAAGTAATAACATTATTGGGTGTAGAATCAATAGGGCAGTGCATAGTACAAAGGTATAGAAAGTGCAAAGTTCCCTAGAGGCCCTTCCCTCCCCTGGCTGTCCTCGCCATTGTCTAACCATGCAAATCATTTTTAAAAAAGAGCTAAAATAAAGTTCTGTACAAATCACTTTTTATATATTTTGATTTTTTTTTACCTTTGTAACTAATTACAAAATTATACATAACTACACGTACATAGGTAAATAATAGCACCGTACTGGTTATGATGATGAAAATAATTGGAAACTTGAAAGTTTATGGTAGTGGTAGATAAAGATGTTTACCTGGGAAAAGAAGATAGAATGGTTGTACAGAAAAGCAGAGTGGAATGCACATCAATGACAGTAAGGGAGTTAGCTCTCAGAACAGCTCCTGAACAGTAAGATATCTGGAATAGTCTCCTCCACGCTTGTCTATGGTATGCATCCCGTTCATTTTCTTCTTGTGATTATTCTCCCCTTTCCCTTTGCCAAATGGGCAGTTTTGATTTCAGGGAGAGAAACTGCTCATTGGCCAATCATTCTGGTGTGCAATACACCATTGGATTCTACCTGTCCAACATGGCATGTCTGCATGATGCAATGTCTGTCTGACCCCCTTTGTTTCACTAAACAAAAATCATAGCACTGAGTAATCTGGCACTTGGATAAATCTCCAAAAGATACAAACTAAAAGAAAACAACAACAGACCCACATAGTGCACATTCTTCTCTTGTTCTGATGTAGGTTAGAGAGTCTCATTCTGAGGTAGCCTTCTAGATACTTGTTTTTTTTTTTTTTGAGTATTATAGTTTTTCTTTTTTTTTTCTTTTTCTTTCTTTTCTTTTTTTTTTACAAAAGTGCTCAAATATGATGCTTGCAAGTGTTTGGTCTCTTGGATTTCATTCTGCTAGTGATGGGAAAATGTAGAAAACAAAAATCCTTCCATGCAGAACATCAATGAAGCTAACATTAAACCAAAATATTTTACCAAAACTCTTTAATAAGAGTTCCTTGGATATTCTGAGTGTTCTTTAAAATCATGTAAGATATGGCAAACTCATGCCATTGTCCATGGCTTCCTATAGAAATTATGTTGAAAAATTTGGGGGGGATATATATATACATATATATATATATATTTTTTTTAATTTCTCCTTTTAGAAAAATCCTAATGAAATAGTAAATATGTTCAAAGTTGACAATCATGTTTGTTAATAAATTAAGTTTGGTGCAGTTACTGAATGTTCCAGAGCAGATTTGGAAGGGATTACAAATAAAACAGGTAGCTTTTCCTGATGTTGACAATTATGAAAGGAAGAAGGGCCCTGATTATCCAAGTGCTTTGGGCTGGTACAATCACTAACATCCCCGACTTGGTTGAAAACTAGGAATGCATATTATTCAAAGAGTTTTTGTACATGTGGTAAACAGATAATGCTTTAATTGGAAGAGAAACACATACGAACAAATAATGAAAATATGAACCAAAAGCTGAAAAGAAATGCTATTAAAATAGGCATCAATTATAAGGCACTCTAAATGCAAAACTAAAACCAAAAGAAAACAAAGTACAGCACTTCCCAGGAATGCTGTATGCCACAAAAAATGTTTCCGACTGAACAGAGTAACATGAGTTTGGCTTTGCCCCTGTTACATATCATAAATGCAAATTTCACAGCACATACTATAGACAATATACGATTGAATACACTGTTTTTTAAACATCTTGATAGCTGATATATTACAACATTCTCTCCTCCTAAAGGGATATGCACTGACCTTTCCCACATGCACACCTCTTAGATATTTAATAATGTTTTATTGCACTAGAGTGTTAGAAATATTGAACTTTGTTGGAAGCCTGGCTAACAAAATAGTATTTGTGAATATGATTAGGGGGGTGGGGGGAGATTGGGTAGGAAATTAAGGGGGTGAGGTTTGACAATCACTGATGTGCATTCCTCATTTCCCTTAAAAATTAAAATTTTGTGATATTGAGAAATATCAGTATGTCATAAAATTAATAACAAATTGAAAAAGATGTTACAGTAGCTTCTCTACCTTAAAAAATTTAAAAACTAAATCATGGAAGAACTGAATGATAGCTATATCTATCTTTTTGTGTGGACACACTATCTATATATACATAGACACCCCTATAAAATATGGATATATATGTATATATGTTAGCAGCAACTTTATACTTTGCGCCTCCCTGTTGATTCCAAATAACAAAACAAAGTTCTCTTTATTATTTGAAGAAAATGGGTACTTTCTCAGCAACAAAAACCAGACAGAAGTGTAAAAGTAATACCAGACGAGACCGAGACTGTAGATTAAGAGTATTGCACAAAAATGTGCAAATTTTCCAATTATTTTATATTTCTACAGCAAGGTATCACAGATAACAGTTCTACAGCTTAAAAAAACCTACAATTTGGAAATAAAAAATGAAGAGTTATGTAACTTTTTTAAAATTCACTTTATCGAATGATACATTTTGTTAAAAAAAAAGTTTACACAGTTAAAAATGAAGCACAGGTCAGCAGTATCTTTACAATACTAAAAAACTAAATCAAAGACTTTCTTTTTAAACATTCCCCACCCCCTTTCCCCCTAAAATGTTATCATGAGTAGTATGGTGGGAAGGGGCAATGTCAAAGCAAAGTCCATTTTGTCATGAGAAGCCAGCAAAGATCTTGCCCTGAACTGCTGCACTCAGGCCATTTCTCTTTGCACCCATCAAGCAATCCTGAACAAGATGGCGGTTCTTTGCTGTGATTTCTTCTTCCCTTTATTTTGAATCCTTGAGGTATCTGTAAATAAAATCCTTCAGATGCCTCATCAGTCAGGACTCTCTTTATTATTTTTCAGGTTAGATTATTAAACTGTGAATTCTTGGTCCACCCAGAAGAGTTTGTTTTTTTAAATTTGTTTTGTGTGTGATAGTCCCACTAAGTGGTTGTTAGCTAGAAGTTAAGAAGGACTTCTCAAATGCCCTGTATGGCTCAGAAGAGACTCCATGGATATTGAAGGGCTTGCAGTAAAAATCCAAAGTGGGTCAGGGGTTTCTACGTTGCATAGTGATCAAAGCTGCCCAGGTACTCTAGTGCGGCTCGATAGCAGAACTGATACTGATCCTGCCGGAGACAAAGCATGGGGAGAAAGAAAAGGGGCCATGAGTACATTTTAACAGAAAAGTGGAAATCGATGTTGGAAGACAAAGTTACATCTAGACGGGGGCAAAATCACTGCTTTCGCCAATCAATTCAATCCAATGACCAATTGTTTTGTTTTGTTTTGTTTTGAGCAAAGAACCATTAGCCACATGGGGTATTTATTAACTTTACCAGTCAGTTCGACTAAAATAGTCTCCTAATTCCAAAGTAGTAACAGCTCCTGTGAACATTATCTTCCAGACATATGTGAACTGTTCTCCAAGGATAGTACCAGACAATTACCACCAACTAAACATGGGAACTCCTTATATGTCACAGCCGTCTTTTAAAATTATCTAATTATTTGAGGTAAGTAATTCTCAGTTCGCATATTTAAGAGAGGCCGATGCAGACACGTATTGTCCTGAGGAAAACGTGGTTTCATTTATTTTCTGGGCTGTTGCCAAAAACATTTGAATTAAAAAAAAAAAAATCTTATCAGACAGTAGACCTTGTTGCCTGCAATCAGAATTATTCTCCATTGTTTCTGATGTGTTTATATAAGTGAGGGAAGCGGCCAAAAGGTATCTTTGTGATGAACATCAGGCACACAAAGCCGAATACACAGGGCGCTGAACTTTTAGGCTTTTCATCCCTTGAAAATGGCATCACAAGACTGGCTGCCCATGTCAAAAAATACCTGTGCCATTTGGCCTAATTCAGTGTGATGGCTAGTTAGTTGCCTGTTCTAGAAAGACCCACACTAAATTAAAACAGCATGAAATGTCCTTTTTCAGACAGGGAAGAACACTGTCAAATGGGAATAAGTGGGGGCATAATAAGATAGAAAAATTATAATTTACAGTTGAGAAGGGGTGAGAAAAAGTAGGATTTTCCCCGTAAAAGAAACTTATTTTCAGTAGCCAATGGGGCTGAAAGTAGATAGTTTCTATTTTGCTTAAATGTGCATTTTTCTACAATAAAAATGGTAATGCAAAATAAATGGAGTTTGCTTTCCTATCTTGTCACAGTAAGTTGCTTGCCTAAGTGTTAAGGCTTTTTAAATGTCCAATTTCCCTCGTCACCCCCAACACCCATTAAGTTTGTCAGGCTGACATAATGTTTTGAGCATTGCAAGCCAAATGCTTGCACTATTTTGAAATCAAAGTCTGGAAGATACTGTGGGTTATGAATTTAGGAATACATATAAATTGTATAATTTGGTGGCCTTTTGAGAAACAGAAACACTATCTATCACTTATATTATCCTTAAAATGAAGCCAGTAGGTCAGACTGGCTAAATCATGAACTCCTATTATTCTGAAAAATATCAGAATTTTCATATCAATTCTTGGAGTAGAAAGTGGAAGGCTAATTTCTCTAGTGCATATCCAGGATGTAAATATTTTAAAATACCATTATTAAGAAATGAAATATAGAGCAGTTGATAATACCTAGGCATATAGAAGGAGAATGGAGGCATAAAATGGGCCAAGGGTCTATTATCTACCAGGTATATTATCTACCATTGGGCTTTTTTCATATATTAAATTCGTGCAATGTATATCACATTAATGTATATATATATAAAATGAATTATATGAAATTGCCATTTTTATAGGCCCCAAATAGTGACAATTTAACATGGTTCAATCTAACACATCATCTTAGATAACTTCCAAACCAGCTCTAAGACAATGACACTGTCACTCCCATTTACAAAGGGGAAAAATGAGGTTCAAAAATATTAAACAACTGGATGCTTTTCCTACAGTATTTTCCTGCATTTTGCCTCTGGTGTTGAGAGTCTCTGGACTCTAGGAGATCTTGGCAAACAAAATCTATTATTTGGTTCTTGAGATGTGACAAACAAACTCCTGGAGATTTTTCTCACCTCTGTCTGCACCATGGCTGGTCGTTGCGTTCTTAACATTTTGACAGTCTGGAAGATATCTACTACTCCTTCATATCTCATTCTTTCCAAAACAATGCTTAGTGTTATGAAGACTCCAGTTCTTCCAACGCCCGCACTGTCATAATAACAAAGACAACATTACTGGATGAGACACTCACAGTCTTGGCCACATTTGCTTGGAGGTGGACGTATGTCCACCAGCTTCCATATTACATTGGGTTCTTCTACAGCAATGTTCAGGAAAATGTGGTGTTGGGTTCATGAAATGATTACTCTTAAGACAGTGTGCCATGATAACAGGTGAGAATGAATGTGGAGTAATTAGGATTAAGTCTTATAAAATATAATAACCTTTCAACTGGGATTATATGTCATTTTGGAAAGGCCCAGGAAACATAAAATAAATGGATAAAAGGAATGGTAAATAAAATATAGATTTATGCTCTTCATGCAGATCCTGAAATTGTAGACTTTGCCTGCTTAATATTTTTAAAGTATGAAATAATTCATTTTTTAAAAATTTTAGAATATTATTTATTTTTTATACAGCCGGTTCTTATTAGTTATCTATTTTATACATATTAGTGTATACATGTCAATCCCAATCGCCCAATTCATCACGCCACCACCACCCCCGCCCCCGCCACTTTCCCCCCTTGGTGTCCATATGTTTGTTCTCTACATTTGAAATAATTCAGATAAGGTAAGACAAACTGAGTGCCTTCAAATTTTCTTGTAGTCACTTAAGAATCTGTGCAACATGTCCCATCACCTAGACGTATAAATAAATATGAAGGTATATAGACTATTCAAATTCAGACATCAGTTTTGATATGAGAAAGGAGAGTCTATCAATATAACAGGATTTTTGACATGGGATCCTCATTTAGTCTTTGGAAGGGTCTATGAATATCTTATATGTATGGATTGTGTAAATGTATATATATTTTTTCTGTTTCTGAAACTTACAACTTTAACAGATTAACAAAGGGGTCTCTAAACTGGAAAAAATAAAAAAAAGAAGAAGAAGAATAAAAAAAAGTTGTTAAGAGCCACTGAGCTATACACTTATCTACTATTTTTAGATGTTCAGTAGCTAAAACACAAGGATTCTTTCCACCACGTTAGCAAGGTTTTGAGTATCTGTTTTCTTTATTGTTTTAAGATGATTCCAGAATTGTAACAGCAGCAAGAGAAGAAAATTAATTCATAGCTTTTGTGCTCTTACGAAGTAGGAAAGCATCTGGAGGTTTAGGTAATGAGGAAAGGAGTGAATAATCTGAAAAATCCCTACATTTTTGGATCCTAATTAAACAGCATGTGTAATGCTTGGGTACAGGCTGTAGAAAATGGATGGATTCATTTACTTGGGGATGTAGTTGATATATAAATAGTGTGTCCCTTTATAAACTGGGTTTTCTAAAGAGTCCTAACTGAAATGTAAGTGAAGCTTTAAAATCCATAGGCAGGTTTTACAAAGTGAATAAGGATAACCAGGAGCAGTCAAGGCTCTCTGTTAAGCTGGAGTAGATGACCTTGAAGGTCCCTTTCAACCTTGAAAGTCTCTCTTAATCCCGAGAGACTGTGATTTATGATCTTTCTGTTGAATGGTCCAGGTACTCCAGAGTCTATCTTACTTTGATTTGATTGCTCAAATGTAACAAAAATATAGGGTTTCTGGCTTTCTACTAGGTGCTTTCAAGAAAATAACAGACACTGGCCTTATGAGTTCCAAATTTATTGACTTTATCATGTCTTTAATAAGCTATAAATAAGTGGTATTTTAAAAATATTCCCAGATAAGAGAAGATATCTGGAAGTCTTTAAGATATATGAAGAACATGTCATAGTATACAAAGGAGTCTTTGTATATACTCTATATACGAATAATTTTGTGACAAAAGCAATGAAAAAAGATACATGCATACACACACTTATTTATACTTATGGGAATGCCTGAAGTTAAAAATGTGTTGAACATATTCTTTTCTTTATAGCTTATACTGGAAAATTTGGATTAGGATTTGGGCAAATTCTGTGGAAAATTAAGGGGGATATCCAGGTAATTCAAGTCCAATATATACCATCCACTTTGTCTGAATATCGAGTCCATGCATCATTTCCTACATGCTCTTTGGTGGTCTAGAGCAAAGAATTTTGGATAAACTCAACACACAGCAAACGTGTATAAATAAGGTCTGCTTCTCATATAATAGCACACTGTGTGTCCCAGAAAGGGTCTTGGAGATCAGCTGAGAAAACTGAGGTCTAGAGAAATTTCCCTACTGTCACAGAGCTACATGATGATAGAAGTGGGACTAGACCTCAGATGTTTTGAAGCCCGTGTCTAATATTTCTCCTGTTTTGAGACCCTGTCTCCCATATCACTAAGAACTGTAGTTTGGGATTTTGGGGGGGAAGCAAAGTAAATTTTTTAATAAACTCTTTCAAGATTTTGACTATAAAGAGATTACAAACTGAAACTAAAAAAAAATTAGGTGAATTCCTTTTGCTGGAAGGTTTTTGCATAGTAACTTCCAAAAGCACTAAATTTATGGTGAGCGTCCTTTCTGAACTGTTTACTTGCTATTTCTATTAGCTTCAATGACTTGAATTATAAAATGCTGTGGAAACCATTGAAAATAATTAATTTGAAGGTGCTTCATCTTCTGATATAGCAACAATTTTCAAGCAAATTGCAATTTTAACTGAGGTACCATTCTAATCACTTATTGACTGAAAAGAATTAGTATTGTTATTAAGGCTTAATAACTATTTATGGTTTTCTCAAGAAGGCAAACCCAGGAGAAAGATACAGAAAGATAGTTATCAGGGTAATGCTATGAAAGCAAAACAAGTAAGGAATGATAAACTGAACAAATTATCACTAGGGGATGTACAAACAATTCCTGTTACGGTAAAACAGGCAAGGAAAACACAGTTTGGTTCTTTGTTACAAGACGCAAAATTTGAAGATAAAAAATCTTCCTCTGATTATTTTCACTTTGTGGAAAGCAAGAATACACTTTGTGGAATACACTTCTGAGAAAAATAAAAATTAAATTTCAGTTATGCAGATTCACAGTAAACTGGTACCAACAATGAATAGACAACAGTACATATTTTCAAAGTTATCACTGCATTCAGCACAAACGGAAACTCATCATTCCTGATTCTCACCTGCAATGGACTGAAATGGGTCCATCTTGGCCAAACTGCTCTTTTGTTTTATGGACTTGGCCAATGAAGTCAATAAATCCTTCTCCAGACTTTGGCACTCCTTGCTCTGGCCAGTCAGTGAACTGGAACTGCCTCACCGTTCGGGACTGCCCGTCCTTTAGAGAGAAAGCCACACATCCAACCGCAAAGGAGGACGCCGGGAGGATGCAGCCAGTGCACGGACCACAACAGCAGGCATGATGTTTTCCAAAAAAAGGGGAAAAAAAGGGAAGAAAAAGTTAGAAACATGTTTAACTAGAAAATTAGTCAGTTAGTATCTTACCTGCTATTAACACTGTCTACATTCACATATATTTAAATTGCAAATTTATTTACTCTCACAATGCCCATTAAAAACCTGAGCTCTCATAAAAAGCCACCTAGTTCCCACATTAGTAAATGCTCTGAGCCCCAAAGTTTGCCTTCAAAACCAAAGTGGAACATATTCAAAATTTCGAATTTCAAAATTTTCAGAATCCAATAACTTCTTCATACTGAAAGGAACATCCAGGCATGTCATCCAGACCAGAGATTTTGCTGTTGTCATGATACCTTAACATTTGCTGTGTTTGCTTGTTTGCAGCATTGTCAAATGACAAATAGTGACACTGAAAGGATCTGACGCAAATTAGTGACACTGAAAGGATCTGACGCAAATTGGGTAGCTGTTGTTAACCCGGTTGCCCCACACGTCTCAGAGGTGTACTGTTTCTAGCCAAGGCGGTACACACAGCGTGTACCAGGCGACCGTGCTGTTGAGCAGGAAGTGAAGTGTCCCTCAAGGAGGTAGGAGAGATTATTAGTAAATAAATGCTGTTTTCTGAAAAAGGAGTCTTCCTGGCTGACCACAGGAACTGAGGTGTCTGTGCGGGGCTTTAACACAGACAAACCAAAAGCTAGATACAGGAGCAGTCTATCTTTCCTAAAGTGATTAGGCAAAATTACTCTGATTCATGAAGTATAAATCGTTTCAAAAGAAGACACTAAGGGACTTCTGATTCCTTCTGGAATTGTACAGTGTTTCTGGAAGCACAACAAAAGCAGAAGGGACCCTCTGTTTACAGAAGCAGGAATAACGATTATGACCATCAGCTTTCTTCCCTGAATCAACAGAGAGAGAGAGAATCCAAATTCCAAGTTTACAGGGGCTGATTCTATTTGAGGAGTCCCTGCTCCTAGTTAAGGCTTCAATTTGGTCCTCCTTTCCACTTTTGTAACAACTCTCTCCACATTAAAATCCTTTTGGATACAGATGTGCAAGTTCCCAAGATTCTGGTTAAGTAGACAGAGACCCAATCTTTCTCATTCAGTTACATGGAGAAGAGGGGATGGCCCAACTCGAGATGGACACACATCAGCCAGCCTGGCGGTTTCCATACGAACAGGGCGTACGCCTGACTGGAATCATTTGGGAATCAAGATAAATTGGGAGATCACTTCAAGTTTGTGAGAATACTGAGGAATATGAAAGTAACTGCTTGGCCCCATAACAGACTTATGGATGGTTACCATGGACGCATGATTTACTTCCTTCTGATTCTGGAAAAGGTTTGAAAAGCACAGGAAGGGAAGCCAGAGGCTAGGTAATACAGATTTGTCTTCCTCTGATTATCCTGGGGATTGCATTTCTGACCATAGTTGTTTTCAACAGCATGTGTACAAACCTTTACGATTTGGAAGAGAGACCACCTGACTCCATTTAAAGGTTACCTGTTTAACAATACTGTATTCTCAAGTGCCAACTTGCTTTCTAAACTGGGAAGTTGAGATTAGAAACATACTAGGAGCACAAACAGCAAATGCTATGGCAGCTAAGAAAATTATACAATCACAGAGAGGCTTCAAAACAAAACATATGTTCCTGCTTCAATGTTTCTTGTCTCTGCCATTTGCAGAGCCTGGCTCCTACACTTTGTCGTCAGAAATGGTTGGTGAGTTTGCTTGGAATGCACTCAGAGTTTTCACTCACATATCTAGCTTCAAATTCTGAAAGGGCATGCTTTTACCTTTTTTTTTTTTTTAAACAATGGGTCACCGAGGCATGCTTGCTTGGGCAACTCAAAACGAGACCTAGGGACTTAACTGCTGTCTTGAGTATAGTCACCTTCAGAGTAGTTAAGACTTCAGACTTTCTGGGATTAACAGATCTGTCACCTGGGCCAAGCAGCCTGCTAACCAATTTCTCTTTTACTTTAGGTCAACAGCCAGGGCCAGGCTTTGGGGATTAGTAGACAATCTCTAAACATGAGTCTTGGTTGAGAAAGCTGCTTTCCAAAAAAAACAATAGATCAAGTAAATAGCTCTACCCTTACAGTTTTACTCAACCCACCCACTGTGACAGTTCCAAAAACAAAGCAGGGCTTTGGACTGACCCCACTCTCTCCTAAGATGTGTTTGTAATCATGGTTTGAAAGTGGCCAGAAGCAAGGATATTAAAGTTTATGCATAGAACATCTTACATCAGGGCTGAACCTTGCACTCAGCAATCTAGATAAGAAATGCAGAATGAAAATTAGCCAACAAGGGTCGTGGGTGCACAGCTCTCATGGACAGACACATTAGCACACCGAGGAATAAACCATGCCAGGAATCAAATTAGAATGTGTAAAGCTTGTCAGATTCTTCTGAAGAATGCCATTTGCTCTGCAATTTTAAAATCATACCAAATTAACCTCCAAGCCAACATGACCTAAAGGGCTTAGCAAAACAACAACATATTTACAGCCTCAAGTAATGAAGAAGTCAAAAAAGCTCCAAAGAGAATAAGCTGAGGAGGTGAATGTAAGCGCAGCCAACCAATCAATAAATGCTTCCCGGCACACACACTCACCAAGCACGTCCCCAAAGTTGGGCTGCCAGATGCTGCATTTGAATGTGAGCCAAGCCTGCGTTTGTGAGAAACCTTACAGGACAGGAAAAGTTACTCTTATATTTAAAAAAAAAATCCTCCAGGATGAGTGATTTCTTTTCACTTCGGGAGTTTGGTCACTTGGCAAATATTTCTCCCAGGGATGCATTTTAGACTACTTTTCAGTTAATGGTTAAGAGAGCATAAGACTGTGCCAACTTACCCTGGCATCTGTGACCTTGAATTCTCTTAGTATATATTGTGGCATGTTGTACTCAGCCATGGGATCTACAACAAAGTACTGGTATCTTGCAGATCGTTCTGCTGGCCAGTACTGGTGACATTTCTCCTAAAAAAAAAAAAAAAAAAAAAAAGATTAATGTCAAGCTACGTAAAGTGTAAACAAAGTTTTGTTTATCATGTATCTATATATTTAATGTCTTTCTTTCACTAATACAGTTTTAGAATTTAAGGTGATTCCAATCGCATGTGACTCATTTTCTCTTTGAAACCATAGGTTCCCTGAGGATAGGGAAATCATGTGGTTCAATATTTGTGCATGTTATCAAGCATAGTACTTGGCATATAGTAGGTGCTTAATACACATCAGTTGACTGAATTCTTCAATAGGGTAAGCATCTTCATAATTACAAGTTAGACAATTAATTACATCAGTCCTCGGACATAATGCTAGTCACGTTAATCATGCATTGATGTTCAACACTGTGTTTTGGAATGAAGAGAACCATCAAGTGTGAACACAGAAAGAAACCTCTGAATTGACCTGGTCCAATCTCCGTCAGCTGAGGAACCTGGAGCCCAGGCAGTTTTAATGACTTCAATAACTAAATCAGAAAAGTCAAGTTACTTTCCTAGTTTGGTATTTTTTCACTCTCTCTGTGGGCTCTAAAAAGTGGGGTTTTAGATGCATCTCTACCATTGAGTTTATACAAAGACGAGAGGGAAAACATCTCAAGCACATATGGCAGAATGCTTGTATCTATTGAATCTAAGTGGTAGATCCTTAGGTGTCTCTAATGCTATTTTATGTATTTTTCAGAAGAATCATTTTTTAAAAGTAAAGCTGAGGTTACCAGATTATATCCTCAGAAAAACTATGTAACTTTCCAACAGTTTAATGGGAGTGGAAGATGAGCAAGTAAAAATTTGCTTCAGAGATGAAAAAAAGTCAAGTTCCTTCATACAGAGTAATGATGGCACACAAGCTCTAGCTTGTCCAGAGCGAAAGGAAGTAAGAACACATTGAGAGTCAAAACAAGTCACACGTATTTGTCTCTATGATTGTGTTTCACTGGAACAAAGTACCAGTTCTTTCTTCAAAACACACAAATGAAAGAATTTGATATGGCTTTGCAAGTTAAAATTCAACACAGTAATGAATGGCCCAGAACATGTCCGGAGTACTCTGTGTTTCAAAGAAATGACGCTGGCACTCGGGTTTTTAAAACGAAATCCTCATTTCTCTTGTGGTTTGAGTGTCTTATAAGGAGACACTCACTCTGCCCATCTCACGCAGCTTGGTGAGCATCACAACGATGGTGGAATTGTGCTCCCAGAGCATCCGCCAGAAGTCTTCAGTGGTCTCTGCCAAGGGCCCCTGGGTAGCGATGTAAGCTTTCTGTTGTCTGAATCACAGAGAATGAAAATAGCATGTTAAAGTAATCAGAAAACATGCAAAGGCTTCGCATTTGATATGTAAACATCAAACCAGGTAATAAAAAATGAAAACATTATTAATGCTATTGCAGTAAATTCCCATTAGGATTGTGTAATCAAATAAGCACATTTAATACATTTTGGGGATTTTGCAAAAGAAATTGCTTTGTTAATATTATGATGTATGTCTTTATCACTGTTATTTAAACTTCAGAGCAATGCTAATAGCTCAATTCCACGTGTCATGCAAATCACTTAAACAGTTGTGCAGCTTCATTTTGTAGAAATGACTCTTACACAATCTATTAAATTTATATAATAGGGTACAAACAGTTTCTTTATTAACTCCTTCCACATCCAAATGACTTCTGAAAGAAGAGTGTACATGGACAGATTAAAAACTCTGTGACTGCTTCTTCTTACTCCTAACTAAAATAATAAAAAAGCGAATACCAAGGGACTGAATGCTGACCTCTGCAGAAAGAAAACACTTTGAATTGAGATGAAATTCATTCTGGCTGTGAAACTAGGGCACATGTAAATATCAGGGCTTTGGACTGTCAGGGGAGCGAGAGTGTATACCTGTATCCATCAATAAAACTGGCATTGATGTAATCAGATCCTTCTACTCCTCGGATAGGCTGCAGGCATACCCTTGTGGATTCATATGGCATAATATTAACAAGGCGATTTTTGAATTTATTACATGGAAGATTGGCACTGATGAATCTTGAGGTGTGAGCTTTAGAACTGGCTAGACGCTGTTGTAGGAAAAAAGAAAAAAATCAAAGATAATTTTAGCCTGTGGCGTGACTTCAGCGTACCCAAGAGTCCCTCATTAGATACAAAGATTTTGTTTGCTTTTAAGCAAAGGACTCTTCCAACTGTACTGCTTTTCACTTCTACCTAATGACTCCATATAGACTATGGAAGTTTTAAATATTATGTTCTGAGAGTATGATCTCTCGGTTTAAATTAGGGTACAAAAAAAGAGCTCAAGGTATTATTAGGAAGCAAAGGATAGAAAAGGGAAGGAGGAAGAAAGTGTTTTACAGTCAGACACCTGAGGGAGAAGGTCAGGTGAATCTTGTAACTTCACCAATTTGAAAGGTTCAGAAGGACAATTCCAGAATGACTGTTCCTGAATTACCACATCACATCTAATATCACACCTTAAATTCGAGCTCCATCCCTGTGACATTCTCTCCTGTTTCTCTTTGTGTCAGCTTCTGAATGTAGGCGTACAAGTTTCTAGCCGGCACTTCGGTATCCCCGCAAGTCACTGCCTCCGACAATGCATCGTGGATGAAGATGTACTGGTCTTCTGTCTGAACCATGTAATTCCTCTGGGCTCTCATTAAAGTTACATGGCCGTAAATATCTACAGTTTTTTCATGCTTTATTCTTTCTAACATGGCGTCTATCACAATGAAACAGCCAGTCCGGCCAACGCCCGCGCTACAAGGGAAACAGAGAAAATCAAGGTCCAAATGAATCTCTTGGGGAACCAACACATCATAACATTATTCTCATTACTTTTAATTAACGACGTTTTAAATCCATTAATTCTACTCAAATAGCTACTGTGATGATTTTGGGGCATTCTAAACCAAAGGGTAGGGAACAAATTAACAAGTAAAAGGTGATTGGTTTCAAAATGTAAAATTATTAAATCTATAATTACTATGCTCCTTGATCATGTGACACAAAGCAGACATTAGTTTGAAATTATTATGAAAAAAACATATTTAGGCTTTTTACATTAAAAGATATTTTAAAAACTGGTCAAGATCGAACTAGGCTTTATCTTTCTACAAACTATTTCAGTCTATTTTAGTTCAATTTATAAAAAAAAGGAAAAAAAGAAAACTAGTATATCATTCAACTTGAAACATTTCACACTCTAAAACTCAGCGAGGAAGTTTTAAAACCAATCTAGTGGGAAGTATATAATTAAAATATTAAAATGTTGCTGCATACTCAAAATAGTGCAGTGTATTCTCAATGGAAAGAAATTCTTAATAAGAAGCAATCACTAGAGAGTGTGGGTGTGCTTCTTGCTTTTACTCCTTTTTCTTCCAGAGTTGAATGTATTTTGAAATTTCAGGTGAAATTCAAGTATTCTGTGTGGGAAAATAAAAGCCTCAGTCTTTGTTACTGAAGAAGCTCTGAGGCATTTTTTAAAACTCCATTACTTATAGGGACTTATGGGCTATTCTCCAGTTGGTGGGAACTGATTCAAAGAAGAGGAGGTGAGAGATCAACAAAGCACAGTGACAAGTTCTGCCGCCAAGGAGACAACCTAATTCACTGAACTGGATTAGAGAGTCAGGTGGATGGAACATTGGAATTTCCTCGAGTGTGGGAAGGAATACTAACAAAATAACACATCTGTGTTCTTAAATCCAAGGTAAGCCTTTTATTGTCTCTAATTTTATCAAACCCTTTAGGCTGAGTCCACTTATGTGTCACGTATGGCTGAATCCAAATGTTTTTCTCCTTCTGATCGCGGATGCTTACCTGGCTGGGAAACATGTAATCAACAGGAATAGGTATATATCAGCACCTTAGACACCAAGCAACAGACAGCCTCCTTCATTCACTATATGCCAGTGTTCCCCGTCATCTGTATTTCTATGTGCTCATTTATTAGTCCACCTGTGCACTGATACATCCATCTCTTCATTCAATGAGCAGTGAAGTACTTTGCTAAGTAACATAGGGGTTACGACATTGAAGGTGACTTAGATCCTACCTAGAGCTCAGATTATCAACGGAGATAATGCTTTACATAAATATTTATAACACAAGTAAAAAAAGGTGTGTTGGTTTGTGATGTGGCATTTGAACCAAGTTTTGAAGGACAGAAGGATGGGGAACTGAGGAGACTGAAATAGCAAAAGAAATAGATTGGCTCTGGGAGCTGCACGTAAAATTTTCATAGGCCTAGTGAAGCACCAGTGCAAGGGATGTACCAAAACTTCATATAAATGAGTTTAATGAGCACTAGCGTACCTGATTCAACTGCCAAGTGGCTGTAGGTGGTAAGTGAGCATTTTGTAACAAATATTACCTTTATGTAACTACTGAGCAGCATAGATCAAGCCCAGCCTCCACATAGGAGCCCTGAGGTTCAGATACTAGTTTCTGCGGAAATAGGATATAACCACTATTTAAAAATTGTTTCCTTTTTTTGTCTTGTCAGATGTAAAAACTGTCAGTATCTAGTCAGAGAGCCTCTGGATACTGACTCTAAGACTCCATTCAGGGTTTAAACCACAAAGTGACATGACATTGACGTGTAATGCAAAAGCCTTCTGGGACAAAGCGTCTGAGAGATGACAGCACATTTCCTAGCACAAAACAATTAGAAACCTGATGCACTGAGATCCACGAAGCCCCATTTTCTTTAGTTAGTTTTACCAAAGAAATATGTAAGATGGCAAGTTTTCCCTTACACTCCCCACCTTCTCCCTCCCCCATACCCCCGGCAGGATTATAATCACCCTCTGTCCCAGTCACATCGTATTATTAGTTAGTTAGTCTGGTAGGGCCATTGTCTGCAAATAATGAGCATATCTTGAGAGCAGGAATTGCATTTTCTGTTTTCTGTGCCCTGCACCAAGCGTGCAGTCAGTGTGCAATAATGTTTGTGAAAAAGTGAATGAATTAGTGATTGGCATGAGAGGCCTTGTATAATGAGCATCCTATCCAGATTTGGTAACAGGATCCCTCAGTCAGTGAAAGAAATCCTACATTTGATAAAGGTTCAGAACTATGCGGAGAATACCTGAAGACTCCACAAAGTGTCTGATAGCGAAGAGGGAGACAGGAAAATGCTTTGAGCGGTTTCCACATCTTGGTCTCCTGATAAACTGTCACATTGCAAGTAAAGAAACTAGGTAAGAATTAGCCTGGAAGACGGAGGCGGCCTCCACATTTGGTGTGTCCTAAGACTAAGTAAACCTTTTCCCTTTTTCTGTGTTGTCTTTCTAATTGTGCATTACTTCCAACTAGATACAATTTCATGCATTTCTACCTAGTGGAAGACACACTGTAAGCCATATAACTGAACACTATGTATCAAGTCAAGTCTAGACAATGGCAGGAATATTTTCTCCAAATATGTATCGGGGGCCATTCCAAATGTCTGGATGACGCATGGTTCTATATTCTGGCAAAAAGATACTACAGAATCTTGCAAAATTGGTAGGGATAACTCCAGACCCTAACAATATCAACCTCTTCATGGTGATAATAATTCATTTTTTTTCCCCAAAAAAAAATGAGGAAGGAAAAAAATCAAACATGTGCCTGTGTCTACCTCATGAATTGTGGGAAGAAAAGAAACAAAGAACAGAGGCTACGACTTGTGCAAAACTTATTTTTTCCTCCTCCAAACACAAAATATTATTAACAGCCCAATCTTGCTGTTCATATGGAAGAGAGGGAAGAAAGTGTCCCCTGGAACTTACATGTTACCTCTTTTCTATGATGCAGAGTTCTTGGGGGTTTTAAATGTTAGAGGTGTCTCTTAGCTTGAAGCAAGACCATGAGGTTCAAAATACTTCTTCCAGATACCAGTGGCTGGGTGTCCCTGAGACAGTCACTTAACCTCTCGTTTTTCTGTTGTTCTTAAATCATGATAGTGATAATTAACTCGTTAATTATCTAGTAAGTTTCAAGGCTGAATTAAACATACAGAGTGTTTTGCAAACATAAAGAAAGATGCAGTCGCTTTGTAGGTACAAACTCCATGTAAAAATTCTACCTCTAAAGCTGGCAACAAGAAATAGGAAATGTTAATGCTGGGAAATTTTTGATAGAATCACCACAGGATCATTTGAGATCAGGCTTTCAAAATCTTGCTTTAATCTACCCCCTCAAGCTTTTCTTCCTTTCCTCCCCATATTTCCAATAACAATACCTTACGTTTGAGGAAGTTTCTGCTTTCACACATATTCTCAAGGTAAATGAGATGGCAGTGAAACGCCTTCTCACCACAGGACTCGGCGTCCTGGAGGTATTCAGCAAATGTCTGTCGGTTTCCTTTCCCCTTTAATGATTCACAACATTCGGGAACTTCCCTGAAGTCATATAGCCAATGGTAAATGGCCAAATAGGGACTCAAATGCAGGTTCTGAGATGCTGAACTTTAGCACCACATTTCAGGGCATCACCATTACTTCACATGTCTTTCTGCCATCTGGGTAAGCAACAATTGCCAAATATGGAAACTTTCTTGTGGCCCATCCCTCTATAACATTCCTTTAGTAGTGTTTAACTATCCCTAATGAAAGTTCCTTGAAAAGCCTTTCTTCCTTGGTTTCTGTGACACTGATTGAGGGATTATGATGAACATCAGATATTCCCCTTTGGGTTGATGGTAGGAAGGGAGGAGATTTTATAATGGTCTCAAATACAAAATAACCTGAAACCTGTTGCATATGAAATTAGCCAGAAAGATCTGTGACTCACGTAATGGTTCCATTGACTCTAGGACAGGGTAGAATTTCTATCACGCTGGAAACCAAAATCAAAGATCAACTCTGTCATCTTCAGAAATCTACTGGCAGCTCTTCAGACTGTGCCTCAGCGTGTAATGTTTTTTTTCTATCTGATTCCTGTGCTGATTATCCTCCTGCTTCTCTGGATTCTTCCATCTGAATCTCTTTCTCTAATTCACATATTTCTGCCAGCCCCCAAAATGGAGATAATATCCCCAAAGTTCTGTCCTCCTTTCTCTCATTCTCCTTCCTGGCTCAGCAATAATCTTCAAACAAATGATTCCTAAAGTAATAGACCTTTCTTTGAGCATAAGGGAGACCTATATTTCAAACTGCTCTCAGGTTTTTTCTAGAAACAAACATATACCAAGAATAATCAACATCTTCTCTGCTCAGATGTGCTCTTCCCACTCTCACTCTCCTCCTTGTCGTTCGGGTCTAAAATGTAAGGATCAGCTTGCATTGTTTTTGCCTTTTGCCCTGCACAATAACAAATTATACATTTCTACGCATTCAATTTCTACAATTTTATTCAACTATCCATCAGTGGTGTGCCAGAGCTGGCAAAAGTCAATTGTTAAATTCTCAGAAATCCTGCTTAAATAATTATATTAAAAATAAAGGTAACGCTCAAAATACATTGCTTCTTAATTATTTTACATTTATGCCCTTCAGGTGAAAATATTATATAATGGTATGCTACTGAGTATCTCTCCCCAGCTTTTGGATTCAGTGATGTCACATTTGTAGCCTGGAATCAGCCACTGTGGGAGTGCTTACACCAAGGTAATTGACAAATAGTGTTCCCTACCTCCAACCCCTGCCACCCCAAGCTGGTGGGTACATATTACCAGCACACAGACTATCCTAGTTCATCTATTCCTAGCACCACCACCCAGGGACAGACAGGAGATGCTCATTACTTTGTTCTTCCATCCTCATTTGCCATACTATACTCTTTCCTAAGATTCTGTAGGCTATTATCCCACAAATATTTACTGAGTGCCTATCGTGTGCTAAGATATCAGGGAAGTGGTGAACAAAACAAACATCATCCTTGCCTCATGGAGATGGCAGTGTAGTGGGGGAATTTGATATTAATAATCATATGAATAAATATATAATTATAAATCTCAGCAACTGTTGTGAGGTAAATGTGTAGAATCCTGGAAGAGCACCTTTGAGGAAGTGTCATTTAAATTGATATCTGTTAGGAACTGGATTGTGTTTCTTCAAAATTCATATGTTGAAGCTCTAACCCCCCACTGTGACTGTTCAAAAATAGGGTCTTTAGGGAGGTAATTCAGGTTAAATGAGGTCATAATGGTGGGTCCCTAATCCAGTAGGGCTGGTGACCTTGTAAGAATATAAGAGACTCCAGAGATCTCTCTCTCTGTGCACAAGTATGCAGGAAAGGCTGTGTGAGGACACAGTTAGAAGGCGACCATGGTAAATTAAGCCAAGAAGAGAGGTCTCACCAGAAACCAACCCTGATGGCACCTGAGTCTTGTACTTCTGGCCTCCTGAACTGTGAAAAAATAAAGTTATATTATTTAAGGCACTCAGTCTGTGGTACTTTGTTATGGCAGCCCTAGCGAACTAATACAATACCTAAAGGACAAGGCATGGTTTGCTGAGTGAAGATGGGTGGGAAAGCTTTTGAGGAGAAAGAATATCCCAAGAAGAGGCCCTGGAATGGAAAATAGCTTAGTATATCGGAGTAATTAAAAGAAAGCCAGGGCGGCTGGAAGGCAGTGAGGGAAAAAGGGCATGTTCTACACATCTATTTTCCATTCTAAGGATTGTTTAAAATTTTTATTACATCTATAACTCTATTAACAGCAATTGTTTAAAATAATTCTGTTTTACTCGTTCATAGTTTACCTTTATGACATGGCTCATCTATTCTTGAATTCTTTATTTTGTTACATTTATCGGTTTGCTAGAATACGTCTTTGAATAGTGCTTCATATAAAATATGTGTGGGTAGTAGTATTTCTGATGTCTTATATATCTGAGAAGTTCTTTATTATAGGGCCAGCAACTTGGCTATGTGCAGGATTATTGGGCTCCAATATTATCTCCTCAAACTCTAAATATATTGCTCCACGGTCTTCCTTTGTATTTTGAAGAAGTCATAGGCCAGCCTTATTTTTTGTCTTTTAGTAGCAATTTTACCCCAAGTACTTGTGGGTTTTTTTCATTAACTTAGAGGTTCGATAATTTCATCTGGATGTGTATTAAGCACTGGTCCCATCATTAAATCTGCATGGCTCTCAGGTAATAACAATACTTTTACTATAAGAGTCACAGCTCTCCCTCAGAACCAGGAAAATTAAACATATTTTAAGCTTCCCCACCTCTGGGCTTTTGCTTATGCAGGCTCTTTGTCCTTATTGTGTCCACATGTTGATATCTACCTTCCTTCAAGACTCAACTCACACGCTGCATCCTTGATCAAGACTTTACCCTTGGTTTATTTCTCTTTGGATCCTTATGACAATTTATACCACTTTATTGGCAACTGCCATACCTTATTTTTGTTTTCTGGTTATTATCTTTATGCCAGTTGATACTCTCCTTTAGGGGAAGAACAACAGCTTCCTTGTCTCTATTGCGTCTGACAGTTTCTCCTGGCAATTTCCATGCCAGGGAACTCAAAGGTGCTCAACTTGAGTTGCAAATTTTTTAAAAACGTAAGTTAAAAAATATTGTCTTCTCCTGGATCAATGACATATACAGGAACATTCCCCCAAAGGCCCCTGCATGGGAGTATTCCTTTGATACATGTTTATAAAGATAAAGGGAGTTCTTATAACTTGATGAGATGGAAACAACCTGTGCTTATGTTTTACTCCAGCTGCTCATAAATAACAAACCTCAGGACCCACATTTTTCTTAAGAAATTGAACGTTGAACATTCAGAGCTTTTAAAAGAATGCCAGCCTACTTTTGTTTGAATTTCCAAGTTCCCGCAGCAGCACATATTTTACTTCCTTCTCCAATTTGCTCTATTTTTCACCCATCAGTATCTGAGTGCAGTGCACCTCTCAAAATGAAGAATTGTAGTTCTAAAAGCAAATGCATTTTTCTTTGATCCTGAAAAACTTAGCTCCCCATAGCGGCGATAATGATGGAACCCTATTTAGTGCTGTTTGTTTTTCATCATTTCAACAGCCTTCAACGTGAAACATGATAAGAACAGCAAAACTGATAAACCACCCTTATTTTTATCTGTCTTCTGTCGGAGTACTTGCCAAGCACAAAGACAGATTTTTCTAAATATCTTTGGGAAAAAAAGAAGAGTGCATAACCCTGTGCTTCAGGCTGAGGCCAGCACAATTCGGGACATTTATTATGTTACAGAAAATTCCAGCAAGAAGGGAGGAGGACAGCACTTTTAAATCGAGTCTAGGATTAGGTTGGTCTCTGTTACCCTTGGAGTAAAACCAACTCTGTACGTTACCTTCGGGTGAGGACAATAATTCCACTAACGTAAACCAAATTATTGACAAACTTTTGCCTTAAAAAAAAAAAGGTTTCAGTGAGTGATAGACATTCCAATGTTTACAAGCTGAAAAACTAGGCAATCCATTAAACAAATACGCCTACTAGGAAATTGTTATTACTTCACTATTATCATTCATCCAGTTACAACATTTGTTTTCAATTTCTAAAAACATGATTGAGTTAGTCCCAGGAGTTGAAATATGCTTAATGTCCCGTGATGCGATACGGTAGTAATGTGCAAAAGGAAAACATTAAGAGGCACGAGGGGGCTATTTTGTACTAAAATCATTCTGGGTATGTGCTTAAAAGTTGGCTTTTCTGATTAATCTGGTGGAGTTTTAATGCTGACCCTTTACTGATACTTCAATGATATGGCAAAGAAAGACAATAGAATTAGAAGATTGTACAGATCATTTAGTTGGGTGCAAAGATAGTACAATATGGCCCCAAAATCATGGTGAGCATTTCATACATATATCAGCTCATGCTTTGATTGGATATTATAGTTCAGCTATAAAAAGAATGGCATTTATGAACTGCAAGACTACTAAAAAAGGAATCTAATAGAATGGATTGAGTTTTATGACTGAGGTTTATAAGATTAATCAGATGACTATCCTGATAAAACTGTGATGTGATCCTGATATGACTGCTGTTTTGAAACTCTTCTTTTTTTTTGACAAAAATTAACATTTAACTTAATATACAGCTATACTGGGCATCTCTAAAATATTTAGGGCTCTCTACAAAAAACAGACCCATAAGTATTTTAGTATTACATCCTCTGGCATCGCTTTAGAATGACCAGAGAAATTATACAGATTTCTTGGATATAAATATTCATCTGCCTAATTCACTTTTACATATTATTTAAAAATAAAAACTAAAAAGATATCTTTGGACAAACTGTCATTGAAATGCTGTAGAATATATCCATGCTATTAAGTAGTTGTTTGCGAGGGCAATTTTGCAGTGTTTGTTAAAATTTAAAATGCACACATCCTTTGACACACACTTCTAGAAATCTTTCATGGAGGTATATGTATACATATGCACAGAGAGTTTTAGAAAGTGATTTTCATTGCAGCATTATTTGAAATAGCAAATTATTATAACTAAGGAAATAGTTAAATAAACTACAGTATATAAATACTGAGACTACTACGGGCAGTTAAAAGAATGAGGTAAATCCACGTATTGACCAAGAAAAAAAAAAGATTTCTAAATATGTTGCAGAGCAATATATACATCATGATAACACTTATATTTTTTTACAATTCCACACAGTACAGTTATATATTGAATATTTTTATATGCATACCTGTTGATTCATGGAACTCGATCTGCATAGATACACAAATTATACCAATAGTTACCTCTTGGTGGAGAATGGAATTGGTGATGGAGATGGTAAGGAGGCCTTTCACTTTAGATGAAATGTATGATTTTTTTTTTTTTTAGCAAGGACAATATAATCAGTAATAATGGAATTAAAAAGAAATATAAAACAGTGGATAAACAGTTACTATTATAAAAATATGAAAGATCAGTGAACAGTTGAGGATCCAAAGATATCGAGAGGTCAGTACCCATCATATTCCCTCAGGGCATTTTATTTTTCCAGATGGGTGAAGGGGGATTTCTTAAAATGAATTACGCCTATAAAAACCAAAATCCACATGGGTCTAATCTGACTTTTTCCCCCAAATATATTGACTCAAAAATCCTCCAAAGGCTTTGCTGTATAATCTTGGCTCTGTCCCAACGTTATCTGCTGAACACATTCCTCATTATTCTTAAAATGTGATGCTCAAGATAAAGTAGAAGGCTAATATGTTTATATAAAGAACACCTGAATATGCCATAGCAGGTTTTATTTTACAGATGGATAGAGGAGGCCATTAGGCAGAGATAAAACAGACTCAGGTGGTTCTTATAATTGGTAGTTGACTTGAATCTGAATGAGGTCAATTGAGTAATGCTATGGAATTATGAGGAACTATATCTTTTTCACTGAAATTTTCTTTGTAAATGGCCATATCAGTTCAATCCGTATTCTAAATTTTGTTTAGAATGACACAAAATTATCCACATTTTGAGAGTGGATACAACCATTAACCAGGTCTGCCAAATAAAACCGCACAGGTTGTGTGCTGCTCAACGCAAAGAAAGTACCAATCATGTAGATTATGATGTTTCCAACCTGTTCAGATCACACAGCAGGCTCACCATTAGCAACATAAATGCTGTTACTCTTGACTCAGGTTAAAGGAGAGTCAAACAGAAGAGCTACTGAAAGGTATTTGGAAAATATTCAAACTTTAGCAACTTTATTTCGATTGTTTTGCAAAGTATATCTGTGTTTTCCCACACGGACAAGATTTAGGGGGTTTTGGTTTTGTGTTTTTGCTTTTTTAAAATGCGATTATCTTCATATAAACATAAATGGTCCAATGGTTTTCAAGGCTCTTATCAGGGGTTATAAATTGGTAGCTCTGTTTTATTTAGTCCTTTTGTTTGATTCACACAAGGTTTTTTTTTTTTTTTTTTAGAATAAGAGGCTCTTTTCTTTCTTTAATTAATTTATTTGTTTATTTATGGCTGTGTTGGGTCTTCGTTTCTGTGCGAGGGCTTTCTCTAGTTGTGGCAAGCGGGGGCCACTCTTCATCGCGGTGCGCGGGCCTCTCGCTATCGCGGCCTCTCTTGTTGCGGAGCACAGGCTCCAGACGCGCAGGCTCAGTAGTTGTGGCACACGGGCCTAGTCGCTCCGCGGCATGTGGGATCCTCCCAGACCAGGGCTCGAACCCGTGTGCCCTGCATTGGCGGGCAGATTCTCAACCACTGCGCCACCAGGGAAGCCCCCACACAAGGTTTTTTAAGGCAGTGAGAATCTCAGTCTCAATACAATTTACCGAATGTCAGGGTCTGCTTCACTTATTTGTATCACCCTGCAGACCTTCAGCAGGCCTTTGTGTTGGTGTTTCCAGAGGCCTGATCTGGCTTCTTAAACTCACAGGTTTCTGAATTAATGCATCAGTACTGCTCACTGCCTTATCTAACTCCTCAGCCTACTTAGATTTTTTGAAGGTGGAAACTGAGACCCAGGCAGGGTTAGGAATTTGACCAAGATCATGTGACTGTTATTAGCAGAGCTAAGACTTGGGTCCCTGTCTCCTCTTTCCCAGACTCAGGCTTCTAGCAATGGAATTTTATTGAAAACAAGACGACAGTTTTCCTTAGAGCTCCCCAGACGGACCCAAGGTCCATGATTCTATCAATTTAGGGTGCAACAATGTTGGTCCAAAAAGGATCTAAGCTGTGCCTATAACTGTCCTTTATTAATGAAACGTTAGCTCTCCCATGCTATTCAACTACCCAAAGAGAAAGGAATTAAGTGGCTTTTGAAGCATTGTCAAGATAGATCTTCATGTACCTGTGTATGAACTACTTATACTGATGTCAGCTCTATCTGTTTCAGATAGATGGATGACTTTCAGTAAGTGTAGTATTCATACATGATGACTACTTAATTAGTGAAAACTGGTATTAAGTGTATTTAGAATGCCATAATTGTCACGTTTGAGGATAGGCGTAGAAAGGAGAGGCTTTGCCTCCCATGCAGGGTAACAGTAGAAGATGGAAAACAGTCACAAGACTGTGACACCAAAGAGATGAAAGGTAATATAATTCAATTCAATAAATTCAAAATGAGAGATTCCTCTTCTATGTATCCATCACCATGTGACGTATCACTAGGCATTTATGCATTATATGTCTATCCAAGTGATCTGTACACATACCTAGGCAGTATTAAAACATAGATTCCTGTGTTCTGCCCCAGAGATTCCAGTTCAGTAAGTCTGGAGAGGAACTCAAGATTGTGCATTTCCAACAAGCTCCACAGTGATGCTGATGTGCTGGTTCATGGACCGTACTTTGGGTAACAAGGCTGTAGAGGCACTCCTCTTCTAATATTTTTATAAGTAATTGAGGGCCAAAAGATGTATCAAATATACTCCTAATTATCTATGCACGTGTGTGTATATGTGTGTTCATATATATAAATTTAAAAAAATTTTTGATCTTTCATTCTTATATAGGTTTTTTTAACCTAACTGACTAAAAACTTAAATGCAAAGGGGAGAGCACAAAATCTGCTTTCAAAAATGTATGATTTGCTTTTTTTTTTTAAAGGCCAAATACTTTACTATCTCCAGATACCTGAAAATGTATGGAATTATCTCGTAATAAACCTCAGATGCCAAAAGCCCACCTTGCAAGTTTTCTTTGCAGGAAACAACCCCAATACGAACAAATCAGATACCATGTAATAGACCCAAAAGTATTTTTTCCAAAGACAGAAAGAAAAATATCCAAGCAATAGAACCCTGATTGGAAAGACACAATACAAAGATAACGGAACTATTTTTAAGCTTCATTTTATGACCGGGGGCACAGCAAAATAGTTTGAAACAGAAAGTGTTCATGCTGATTACATGAAATCAAAATACACACTGTTCAAAGGCAGCCAACATTTAAAAAAAAAAAATGCAGCTTAGTTTATGCAGTGAATTTTAGTGTTCTTTCAGTCTGGGAATATTTCAAAATACACTGCAGGTACAGCTGAGAAAACTCAGTGATACCCCTGTCCAGACCTCAGCTATTTGGTTATAAAAATATTTTCACATTTCCTGCAGATGTCTAGATTCCTTTCTTTGCTAGTAATTTTAATTCAGAACTCATTATTGACAGCTGTTTGTTCTGATAGAACCTAATTGCTCTTTTACCAGACTCAGCTGTGAGCAGACTGATTTCTTTTCCCTTATAGAGTATATTATACATAAACACAGGCAGGAAAAAAAAATAACCAATTAACTAAATACGTGTGCATCAAATAAATCATTGAGAGCACTGATCAAGTAATATCTCTAACTGCAACATAGGTCAAAGGAAATTACAGCATTTACAGTTTACAGTATTAAATATAATTATGTGGAAATATTCATAAGCATTCAAATATAGGGATGGTGAGTGGCAGCATCTGAAAATTTATTAAAGAAACTTATAAATTACTACATTTGAGTAACCGACAGGGCACTTAGTCTACTGAAGGATTAGCTCAAGGATATCTATATACCAAACTATATAGACAGAACCTGAGACGCCTGCCATAACCAGCACCAGTCAGGAGGAATCAAACATGCTGTGAGATCACTTGGCTGTGCAGATAATCCTTTCTCTGGAGGGGAGAGTTTCTGGGGACACACCAACTCTTTTGCTCTCCAATCACTGCTCTGGACAAGCTGCTTTCCTTAACTTTACCAGAAGAGGAATACAGGTTTGTTGAAGTCAGAGCTATTTCCTCTGGGAGATTCTCTTCAAAGGCAGTGCCTCATTTTAGCAGCTCCCCAAGAGGTACATGAACAGCTTGGCAATGTTCATTGTATCAGATGCCTCAGCAGCCTCGCTCATGGAGTCTAGGCCAATCTGGGGACCCCAAGCTACTCTCCTTAGCGGACTGGAATCCCCTGAAGAGGGGTAAACCAAGGGCTGGATTCACTAGAGACCATATAGGCAGCAAATATAGTGCCTCTGAGAAGAGCAATACCTCGTTTTATTTCCTGTCTGTTTTGGAGACAGAGGGAATGTGGTGATCAGGGCTGAGCAAACTGTTCCTTAGCAAGGAACCCATTCAGAGAAAATGAACTTTTTCTTAACATCAGGGACACTATATGGTGCTTCCCTTTCTGGGGGTACTAAATGCTTCTCTTTGCAGACTTAATCTACCTCATATAGGGAGGAAGATATTGGGAATGGGATGCTGATTACCCCGATAATTCTCCGGGATGCAGCATACATCTCCAGGAACACCAGACATAATACTAATTAGAATGCAAGCCCCAGACTCAACATGTACAAAGCCTTACATAATGAATGTAAAGTAACCTACGGGGCTGGGGACCCACAAAAATCTGATCCATAGCCTACTCCCAGCCTCTCCCCCAACCAAGTAACAATGGAAACCATTTTATTTGGCATTTAAGAATACCGCCACTATGCTTTATTATTCTTTTTTTACCTACACAACACAGATTATACCATTTCGCATTGTTGTAAGGCTTGGCCCATGGTATCGCTTTGGATACTGACATTTTCGTTCAATGTTCACGTATCCGTCAAATATCTGCTGAGTGTCTGTTTCATGTGGGCATAGCCCAGAGGAGAGGGATGCAATGGTGAACTCGTATACACCATTTCTCATCTCATATCTCTAAGATTTGGATGGTACAGTCTGGGGAAGAAATTCAGTTTTTGCCCATGGAATTACATACTCACCACATTTAAAAAGCCAATTTTTTTCCTGAAGGTTCACTTTTTACTGGAATAATTTAAACATAATAAGTATTGGCCGAATTGAAAAAACTATTTTATTTTCACATAAGCGTGACAGGGAAAGTAGTCTGATATGATATGCTTGTTTTATGAGGAGTCAGTTTAGCAAATGGAAAGAGCGTGAATTTTACAGATTAAAAATCTGGCTTTTCCAACTGCAAGATGTATGATATTTCATTTATTTATCCTCCCTCAGTTTTCTCATCTGTAAAATGTAAACCCATTCCTTAAGGTTCCTATAAGGCTATTGTTAGCAAAATGTCTTTTAGCTAACAAATTCTTGATAAATGTTAATTTCCTTACTTCCTTTTCCTATGAATTAAGGACCTAGAGTTGAATATTTGAATTCATTTAGCCTAATGGCAGAGGAGCTATGCAACCTTCCTGCTCCTACATGGTTTATATTAAAGACTTACACTAGTGAATTTATGAAACTAATATTCCATTTTATTTCTGATTTCTATCCTCTGAGGGAAAAAAAAGTCATATACAACTGAATCAGATTTGAGACTTGGAAGGGACGTTAGAGGTGATCTAATCCGGTGGTTCTCAAAGTGCAGCCCCTCGGTCAGCAGCATAAGCATCATCTGGAAATTTGTTAGAAATGCAAATGACTTCCCTTACCTCAAGTAGCGATTATTGTTTGTTCCATCATTTGTTTCTTAATATGTGCATATAGATGAACTCATATGAATATGTGCATACAGATATCTGTATGCATTTTCTTACCTGATCTCCATTTACCAACCAATCCACCCAAATTTCCCTTTCCTCCAAAAAGCCCCAGTCTGTTGCTCACTGCACCAGGTCTGCTCTAGGCTAGGAGGCTATCCTCTAGGATATCTATGTTCTTTTGTGATGCCATGGTGTTTATTCCAAAATAATCAGTTATTTTAGTTAAATAATTTAATTAAGAACATATTAAATAAACTAATGAGATATGATTACAAAATAAGAGTTGTTTCTGTGAAAGCTAAGTTAAATGCTTTGGGAAGACTACTAAAAGTGTTCCATTACTCCCTCAAAAATACAGTTGTGTTAGACATTGGTAAGATAACTGTAAATAAATGGAAAATAATTTATAAAAACCTAGAAGTATTCTAATACTTAAGTTGCTGCAAAGCCATTAAGTTCTTTGTCTATATTAAATACACTAAATGTACTAACCATATGTCATACTCAAAATTCTTAGTCTTAAATTTAAAAACTAATGAATTAATATAATATACAATTATATATTTGAAGTCAATATTAACTGAATATGTACTTTCTTAGGCTTCTTTGCCTAATGAAGCTTTCTCTAAATGACCAAGTCTTAACTGGATACATACATCAAGGTTTCTTCTGAACGGCCTTGATTGTTTTAGGTATCTTCCATATAGGTTATTATAAGCTCTTTGAGGAAGATGCCACACTGTTTCCTCTCCATACTCAATAGCTTGAAGCTCTGCACAGTTTAGTTTTAATAAATATTTATTGATTATATTTATCTATACATTTTATTTACTGATTTACTAGACAATTACTCTTAGTAGTTCATGGTCCTGTTTTATCACCGTGAGGCAAGTTATCTCATATGATAGCACTTCCTAGAGTACTTTGAGAAAATTCAAGGTTGGGGGGAAGAGTTCCATGTTTAAATAGGTTTCAGAAATGCCCTCTTGGAAATTCACAATGGAAATGATATTTTGTAGGGCTGAGAAACTTTGTTGTAAAACAATTTAACTTAGTTTAACCCATACTTATTTGACTATAGAAAATGTCTTCCACATAACATCCAGTAACAACTCAGGGTTTAAAGTGCATATACATTGATGGGGGATCCTGAATTTTCTGGGTGACTGGCCTTCTCATGTTCAAACCGTAATTCTGTTTCCATAGACTCTGTTTATACTTCTTGTAGAACCCAGATTTGGTATGAAAATCATGTGTCAGATTACGTATGCCAATAACTGTTTGGGAACTGGTCAAATTCGGATTTGTAAAACTGCTATTTCTATTTCTCTTCTGTTTTCTTTTTTCTAAATCAGGTAGCTAATCACTTCTGAATCCAGCTCTACTTTCACAGATCAAAAGAAGTCAGCTTTAGTCAGGGGAGTACGAAGCATGGATGTTAAATAACAGTGGTAGGGTTTAGGATGGACTGAGCCTTAAAAAAATAACATTTAATTTCAGAATAAAAGTGCTGAATTAAAAAAAAAAGTCTGTAAGCCAAAATTTACTAAGGACAGTTTTGGGAACAAGCTCTTCCTAGAGGGACATGGTATCCATAGTCTGGAATCATTTTAAAACTTGATGCCATATGACTTTAGACTTAGAAAAGCAGTGTGGGTAACATTATAGTAGCATAAGAGATATAGTCCAGGAGTACTTAACCTGGAGCTGAGAAAGTGGTAATGAGCACCTTTTACATTACATATTTCCATGGAATTTGAACATTTGCCTGAGATAAGGCTGCTCAGGTTATTAAAACCTCAAATGTTGAATAGCAGTTATGTAATGAGTTTCTTTTGAAAAACAGAAAATGAACTGCCATTTAATAAACACTGCCTGAAATGTTGATAACTGAAGCTGGGTGATAGGTGCTTGGGGGTTCATTATACATTCTCTCTACTCGTGGGTATGTTGGAAATGTCCAAACTAAAAAAGAGTAGGAAAAATGGCCTCTTTTTAATCCCCCTGATACAAAGATTTTTTCAAATGTAGGGTCCCTAAGGGTAAGAAATAACAAAGAAGAAGTTGTTTATAACCATTAACCTAGTTCTAATAGCTAAAATTCGACCTAAGTTTTTATGTCATAGCCAAACTGTGATGTGATGCAGCTTTAAAAAGACACGTGGAACTAAGTGATAATTCCAGAAGTGCTACTTGATAAAATTATCCATATGGAAACATAGGCTGAGAATCCAGCAAAAGGTATGATGACCACCTTAGGAATTGTTGTACCTTTGTACCTTATGTATGCCACAAAGATTCATTCTAAAAAAGACATCCATGCAGAATTATTATCTCAGATTTTTAGAAGTGTGTTTATTTATTCCTAAGCCTTCAGGAAATATAAACACAACAACAAAGGCATACATAATGTACTGGACTCTTGTAGCTCTTGTACCTGGACTACATTCACAGAGTTCCTTCCTGAATTCCGAAAAGGTTTTGCTAAGCTTGTGGCTTTACTATTGTACCCTACAAACCAATAAGTTTGAGTTTAATTGAACCAAGACAACAAGTGAATTTCAGGCTGTAATACATCAGAGAAAATAGTCTGAAGCCAGGCCAATCATTTCCAGCCACACAAAGGGGGGATGAAATGTTAACCATAGGTTATAAAGAATTTTTGTGGTTTTTAACATCATCAAATGTAAGTGGTGAGCAAAAGTCCAGACTTAGAAAGGCTCTCTGCCCAATTGATTAGAATCGGAGCTGGGTGTAGGTTGACAAAGTAAGGCTTTAAAATTTTTATTTGTATTTTTAACCTTTTGACCCCCTTCATCCATTTCCCCAACTTCCACCCCCCTTCTGGCAATCACCAATCTGTTCTCTGTATCTGTGAGCTTGCAGTGTTTTGTTTTTGTTTTCATTTTTGATTTCCACATATAAGAGAGATCATATGGAATTTGTTTTTCTCTAGAATGACTGATCACCTGTGAACCCAAGTTGGGACTGAATTTGAAGGTAGTCAGAGAAAATCGCTTATTACGCTTTCCATAAAACCACAAAATTCCTAACCATCACCATCATCATCATCATCATCATCATCATCACCGTGAGTAAATAAGCATTTAATCTACCAAATTTTATGCAGTTTTCCCTTGTAGAGAAGATGCCTTTAGCAAATGACCAGATTGTACTCTACTTTCCTAGAGAAATAGAAACTCAGGTAAGTGATTTGTATAAGCTCTCATAGTTTTAGGGCAGTAGAATATCTCTTAATTTTCTATGTATGCAATTTCCATTTCTTAGCCTGAAAGCTAAATATGTGGTGAAAGTCATAGAATTCTGGTTTTTCTTAATAACACACACTTACAAGGAAAGCATTAAGATCCAGGAAAGTATTAAGATTCATTTATTACTTTGCACTTTTAAATTCCCTACTATGTATGAACTACTTTAGGAAGAGTTTGACTTTTACTGGGGTTCTAGCACGTGTATGGAACATGCCTCATATTTTGAGATGATTTATGGTCCTCTTTT
Organism: Balaenoptera physalus; assembly: GCF_965194825.1. Classification (NCBI taxonomy): domain Eukaryota; kingdom Metazoa; phylum Chordata; class Mammalia; order Artiodactyla; family Balaenopteridae; genus Balaenoptera; species Balaenoptera physalus. The sequence goes on from NC_138886.1 coordinate 58,416,676, forward strand.
GTCCACATTAGAATCTGACAACGCTGGCTCTTGATAAAATTTAGAGGCTTACCGTTGTGACCTACTGAGGTTGCATCTTTTGTATATCTGCATTCTATATTCATTTACAGTATTCAACCTGAACTTAAAGGATAGTGTAATCAAAATCCTAGCATCCTCAAATAATCTGTCTTCAGGCAACAGGTAGGGCAAATCTCAGTAACAGCCCTATCTCAGTAGCAAGAGGGGGCTCTGCCCACTTTGTCCTGTTCTTTATGGACAGAGACCACAGCAGTGAGGTCAAACATTACAGATAGAAAAAGGCACTCCAACCCACATCTCTTGTATACAAATCTGGGGGTAGTTATGGATTCAAGAGGAAAAAACAAATCAGACAATAAAAAGCCAGGAGACAATGGCAAAAAATCAGGTAGCAGTTCTGTAAGAAATTAAATGGCCTTTTTGTCTGCTTTCTTACTTATTTCATAGAGTGACAAAAGAACCTGTATTTTGGGTTACATTTGGGGGGGGTTGTTCTTCCTATCCCGTTCCGTGAAGGAAATGCATATTGTACCTAACCAGGCTGATGAGAGCACAGCAGTGAGAAATATAGAGGAGATAACAGGGGCTTTGTAGGCTCATCAGTTTCATATTTGGGCTGAAAGAAAGTTTTGATAGGATAGTATGGGGTGGGTGTCCAGTGACATAGAGTCTTAAGACTATCCTCCTACCCCCAACCAGGTATGTCCTATGTCCAAAAAGAACCTTTTTGTTAGCTTAATTTATTATCGTGTAGTTTGTTTTCAGCACAGAGATCATTTATCCATGCAGGCTTTTATTTCAAAAGGGATTCTCTTCTGATTTTGGTGTCACTTCACACGTTTCTGCAGCAAGAAATTCTCTCAGCAGCTGTACTTACTTTAGAAATGCAAATGTACCTTGCTAATGCTACTTGTCAAGTAAAGGGTTTAAAAATACTTGCTAAACATTTGTTTATTTATATGAAAGATTTCAGAGTTTTGCACAGTTAGATTTCGGGCACAAAGCAAACCCTGTGAGTGTGTGAAGGAAACACAAGTGATTCCCAGCAGATGGCATGGTCCGAGGCAAAGGGTTTGCAAGTGCAATAAACAGCACAGATCCAAGTTGAGAAGTCTGAATGGCTATAATTGTAACACATCTACAGTAGAAGGAAGAAGGTCATTTACATTATGTTAAGAAACATAAGGGCAGATTCTTATCTTATGTAAGTGTGTTACACAAAATGGGGATTTGGCACATGGGCTGCTATCGGACAATATACCACACACAGTTTTTATTTCGGTTCCAGCAGAAAAACAATATTGACAAATTTCTCTCTCTCTTTGCTTCCTACTTTGATTCAATAGAAGAGGTAACAATAGCATCTGCGGTACTTGGCTGGAGCCTGGAATGAGGAAATTGTAGATGATGAGCCTCCCAGGCATATGGCCACTATAAAAGCTCACACTACTGCCACGGCACAGCCAGGCTAGAGCTCCAACGGGAGCAGCACATACACAAAGCAGCCACTGCGAACCAGAGCAGGGCTGCCAAGACAGCATGTAAAGTCATTTTTAGTGGCCTGAAGTGATTTCCACCATCACGGCCCCAGGCATCACTGCAAAGCAGGATGAGTTTCTCTCTGACATTCTCTCCTGCTCTCTCTTGGCCTTGCTCTACCATTTTCTGCTGCCCTGGCCTTACTGACCACCTGGGTGCCCAGCACATTCAGGGTACTCCCCAGCTATGCACTAGCCCTTTTGTCAATCAGTCATAATCGTAAAGATCTGTGATACTTAATTGGCTCTAATGCATCAAAGTTATCTGCTCTGATCATCTTGGTTCCAACCATAGCGCCCCCTGCCATTATACAGGTGATTACTTTCCTAATTTAGCTAGAAAATGTTAGGGACTCCTTAATCAAACTAATTTGAACACAATTAAAAGGACTGTAATGTACTGGGAAACATATTGGACCAGCAATCAGTAGACTTGAGTCCAGCAAGAGTCTATGGGAAAGTTGTCAACTTTCCTGGTCCTCATTTTATTTTCCTATCTCTGAAATTAAAGAGGAGTGGTGAGGGAAGGGAAGGGGGTGGGAAGGGATAGAGAGGAGAGGATGCAGAGAGAGAAATGGAGGGAGAGTGTCTGGGAGGCTTGAAGTGTCCTTTCCAGGTCTATGATTCACTGTGAGTAAATCATGCTCCCTTAGTTTCTGAGTTTAAGAAGAAGCCTATTAAAACCCTAATAAATCCTAAATTACAGGAAGATGTAAAGGAAATATTTCTGAGACAGGATGCAATGGGAGTAAAGAGTATGAGTTTCTCCCACCACACAAGCTAAAAAAAACCCAACTATTTCATATATTAAAAAAAAAAAAACAACCTCTGTATTTTGGGGTAGACTTGGGGGGCGCTTTGCTCATCTCATCCAGCCTCAGGAGGGAAATCCACAGTGGACTTAGCCTAGCTGATGAGAGGTAAGAGGGGAGAGAAGAGCTCCATCAGTCAAGTAAATAATGTTCAGCAACATGGAACTCAGTGGTGGAATAAGTGAGGTCACACATTATTTGCTACTTCTCTCATCAAGAAGTAGAGTCTTGTTTCATCAAGAAACAAGGGCCACTCCTTGAATCTAAGCTGGACCCTGCCTTGCTCTGAGCAAAAGAATGTGGTGGAAGGGATGATATGTGACTTCCAAGCCTTGGCCTCAAAAGGCCTCAGAAGCTTCTCCTTTGATTCCCGGAATCCTGAGACCAGCAGACCAGGATGAACGGCTGTGGGGACAGAGAGGCCCCGTTTTCTCAGCGCTTCTAGCTGACTGCAAAGGAGAGCTCAGGAGATACCAGCAGACAACCCCTGCCCAGCCCTAAGTGGACCCACAGAATAGTAAGAAATAACAGGCTGTGGTAGTTTTAAGCCTCTAAGTTTGGGTTGATACTTGTAAGCAGTGATGGTTAAGTGATAGATATACCCTCCATTTCAGAAAGGATGCTGGCTCCTAAGACACACAGATGTATCAGAAACAGAAATATGGTTCCAATTAAAAAAAAAAAAAAAAAAAGAAGATGCAATGCTCAAAACCAACCCAAACTGAAAAAAAAGAATAGAGAGAGAAAATACTTTCTTATAATAATCATAATTCTCATAATCCTTGCCTTTCAAATACCAAAAAGAATTTGAACAAGTAGCTCTTTAGCCTTTATCATTAGAATGAAAGAGCCGCAGTTAATCATGCCCCATTTCACCTAGGTCATCCTTTTTACCTGCTTAGATATATACCATAGACACTACAAGCTCCACTTTGGCCAGTGGAAGTCTCAACTACTGACCCTCTCTCAATGGAATGAAAGATAGAGAAGGATTTTTTTTGGAGGGGGGATAGTGGTAGAAGTATAGAGGGAGGTGAGATGGGAAGAGAGAGACTGCACAGGCCCCTTGGAAAAAGATATAGAAAAATATAAGTGAAAAGTGTTTATTTCACAAAAAACTTATCTTCAATAAAACCTGTGATTTAAAAACACAGTGTGCTATCCCAGAAATATCTATCCCCCAAAATCAAAGAGCAAGGGATTTCAGGACCTGCAAGCTTGGGCAGGGGGTCAGACATTATGACTCACTTTTCTTCTATCCATCTAATCTTTCATTTTGGCCTCCACTAGATTTTGAAAAAGGGGACAGCCACTGAGTCATATGACACTTAAGGGCATTCAGAGAGCTTATTGTTTTGAACTGACAAATGCAGGACGTTCATACCAAGTATGGATATGAGGCAATGTGACTGATATCCTGGCAAAAAAGATCAGCATTTATCAAGCCCAAAGAGCATGGCTTTTAAAAGTAGCCACCTTTGGAGGCTGAAGATTTACTGCAGCAGTGCTGCCACGGTGCAAAAGTATTTTTGGACCTCCTTTTTGGCAGCAGAGTTAAAAGCCTATCGCCTGTTCTTTTGAATTTCCTAATGGTGGCGCATTTTTGTCCTTGAAGGTGGATTTTTTTTTTTTAATTGGAGTATAGTTTATTTACAATGTTGTGTTAGTTTCAGGTGTACAGCAAAGTGATTCAGTTATCCATATACATCTATTCATTCTTTTTCAGATTCTTTTCTCATATAGGTTATCAGAGAATGTTAAGTAGAGTTCCCTGTGCTACACAGCAGCTCCTTGTTGGTTATCTATCTTATATATAGTAGTGTGTACACATTAATCCCAAGCTCCTACTTTATCCCTCCCCCGCGTTTCCCCTTTGGTAACCATAAGTTTGTTTTCGATATCTGTAAATTTGTTTCTGTTTTGTAAATAAGTTCATTTGTATCATTTTTAAAAATTAGATTCCACATATGAGTGATATCATATATTTGTCTTTCTCTGTCTGACTTACTTCACTTACTATGATAATCTCTAGGTTCATCCATGTTGCTGCAAATGGCATTATTTCATTCTTTTTTACAGCTGAGTAATATTCCATTGTATTTTCCACATCTTCTTTATCCATTCTTCTATCAATGGACATTTAGGCTGCTTCCATGTCTTGGCTATTGTAAATAGTGCTGCAGTAAACATTGGAGTGCATGTATTTTTTCAGATTATGGTTTTCTCCAGATATGTGCCCAGGAGTGGGATTGTTGGGTCATATGGTAGTTCTGTTTTTAGTTTTTTAAGGAATCTCCATACTGTTTTCCATAGTGGCTGTATCAATTTACATTCCCACCAACAGTGCAGGAGGGTTCCCTTTTCTCCACACCCTCTCCAGCATTTATTGTTTGTAGACTTTTTGATGATGGCCATTCTGACCTGTGTGAGGTGATAGCTCACTGTAATTTTGATTTGCATTTCTCTGATAATTACTGATGTTGGAATTGTTTATTTTTTAAGTACCAAGAGACATCTAGAGCCAAGTCTTTGGTTTGTATGGTAGATGATCAAGGTAGGGAATATTGGGTGATTTTTAAAGTAATGAGCTTAGTTCCCTATATGAGTTAAAAAGTGATTCTTAATGTAAGTCTCAGAGAGAAGTTTTCCTAATGCTTATAATAAGAGAGCCATTCAAAGAAAGTTTTTCAAGCTTTAAATGGTTTGAGGTGGGCTATCACTTGGATGCATACATTCTGCCACAGTCAAAAATCAGTTTCATTGCCATATAGCAGTGGTTCTCAACTAGGGGTGACCTTGCCCCCAAGGGGACATTCAGCAATGACTGAAGACATTTTTGATTGTCACAGCTGTTGGGAGGGTGCTATTGATATCTGGTGGGCAGAGGCCAGGGATCCTGCTAAACCTCCCACAAGGCACAGGACAGTCCCTCAAAACAAAAGTTTCATGACTCAAATGTCAACAGTGCTGAGGTTGAGATAACTGGTCTTACAGTAACAATCCGTTCTAATAAGAATTTTTTTTTTCAGTTCAATTAAATAATTATTACAGTACTTATGCATTTTTAAAGTGTTAAATATTCTAGTTGCTACTCACTTTCTAGGTTAATACACACACACGCATTCATTTTCTATTCTTCTAAATCACAAATTACATAGAAGTCAAGCTCACATTTCTTCTTTGCTGTTTGATAGTATTCTTTGTTGTTTTCTAATAATAAAGCCAATTTAAACAACCACCTATTTTATGTGAGGTAAAACACGTAATGTGTTTTAATGATAATAAAAACATCAAAAAATATAAACATTTATTGACTTCTATGTGGCTGATAGCTGGCTAATTATCATTGTAGACATATCTTATTTAATCTTTATAAACAATACTACAAAGGACATACTACTATTATCCCCAGTTTACTGAACAGAAGTCAAGGCTTAGAAAGGTTAATTAACTTGCCCAAGGTCAGAGATGTAGTAAATGGTGCAGCTGAGATTTGAACTCTAGAAAGCTGATTTCAAGTGCACAGTCTTCACCACCGTGCAGTGCTGCCCCCAGAGGGGCTTTCAGGTCTGCTAAAAACCAGCTCTGTTACTGGCTGAGGACAGGTCTGCTCTCATGTGTATAACATAAACTGAGCAAACTAGAGAATGGCAGTTAAGGTAAGAGGAGAAGACCTTGAATCATAAAACGTGGGTTCTCACCGCTTGAATCATAAAACTAGTTAAAAATGTGGTCTACAGCAAGTCACTATAGCAAATTGAGACTTTTCAGTCTCAGTTTCCTTATCTGTAGAGTGAGGATGGTAATAATGCAACCTACCATTCTCCTTATAAGGATTAAATCCAATAAATGGTGGGAAGATGCTCTTAAATGATCACATTCCTACACAAAAGTGATTTGGTTGCCCTTCTTGGGGATGGAATGAGAATGGGAAGGTGATAGTTTCTCAGTTGCCCTGGAAGGGATTTTTCATATTATAGATCTAATATATGACTTTGAAGTTAGTTTCTTATAATATTGGTCTCACCTCTCCTCTACTGCCTTTATAATGCTTTTTTTCCAAACAAATTTTCCATTTCACCAGACAGCCAGTACTCCAAACTCCTTCAGTGTGTGTTTTAAATTTTACATCTATGGGGGCCACTGTGTAATTTCTTTTAATGTTTTCTTTTGAGTCAATTACTTTTAAACTATTTCAGTGGAGGTAAGGCATTTTTCTCGTATAGGATTCTGCCATCAGAATGTTGAAGATCTGGCCTCTTGTTTTGTATCATCATGTTGTTTCATAAACTAAAAATTTGCTTTTTTTATGCAGAATTATTGATATATAAGAACAGAACTGGGCATAATGGTTTCCACAAGGTATAATTATTTCTCCTCTCCTTAAAATATTTCCATAAATAAGGACATAATTTGTATATTCCATCCATTTTCTTATTCAGAGATGTTGGTACTTTAAACAATCCAGTCTTTCATCTGTAGAAGGCTAGCTTCTCTTATTACTTAACTTAGACATGAAAACGAATCCCAGGTTTAAGGAAAATATGGGTCTATGGTTCACACTTGTCAGCATCTCAAAACTGTCACATACTTTGGCAATACTTATGGTCTTTGATCTAAAGAGATATTTGAATGGAACATTGGGAAGAATAAAGGATGGAATTTAGAATGAATGGTTAAAAATGCATTAAACAATTTTCCACAGCACTCTTAGCTCCTTTGGATCACAGGTCTTTTATTTTTATGCTCATATGCAATGCTTTCCAAAATCCCTTGACCTTGAAAAGGCTATTTTTGTCAATATTGGGCTGGAATTAGGAGTGAGTGGTTATACTATGAATATGATCTAAGTAGTTTCTTGGTTCTGCTTTCACCTATAAAGTCAAAAAATATTATGAAGATTAGATCTTGGGAATCTTTCCAACCCCAAATTGTCATTTGATTTTTACCGGGTCACCCCTAGTGGCCCATTGATGCTTCTAGGACATTATCTACTTCTGGCCCGCAGTTCCTGTTCCTTTCAGTTTTGAAGACTGGTTTGATTCTATGATGTAAAATATTTAAATTACCCTCAGAAGATCTATTTTACTCCCCTTGGGACTGTTTCATTTAAAAGACAGATACAGGGGTAGGGGGTCTTGATCTATCCTTCTTTCACATTTATTCATAAATGAATACATTTCTCCTATGAAGAAAGTATATTCCCCTGGTCCTAAAAGGGGTTAATGTGACTCACAGTATCATGAGTCAAGGTTTTATAGTTGACTCAATGAAATTATAGCTTCATCCCAATTTATTCACTCCTAACAAGAAGCAACTACTTAGCAAATTGGTTGTTGTATCTCTCTGGTACTAGTAGAATATAAACCACCAATTCTAAAAAAAAAAAAAAAAAAAACACACACACAAAGAATAGGGCTCAAAAAGGAAAAAAAAAAAGAAACAAAGTGTCTTTATTTTCTAAGAGGAAGATTGAAATAATATGGGGAAATGTAAAGTATGACATCTGTGAAAATAAATAGCCTGAAACTTCTCTCCCTTAGTCTCTTTCAAAACCAAATTTTATAAATAAGGAGAAAAAATATTGCATGTCTCTAGCACTGAGTAGATATTTGTAAAGAGACAGTGGCAAATATCCGCCTGACAACCATGTGGTCAACAAATATGTTGTAAGACGTTATGCGTAAGGAACTAAGGTACTTTCTGCAACAAAAAGAGTCTGAACTGGATATTATGGTGGGTTAGCAGGTCATGGACTTTGAAATAAGCCCTCAATTTATGAGCTGTTTGACCTTGAGCAAATCACCTATGACCTCCCTGTACTTAAATGTGCTTTACAAGTAAAATATATTGTTTTGTGGATTAAATGAGTGAACACTTACGTGCTTAGTGTTGCTTGGAAAATAGTAATGGCTCAGTAATTGGTAGCTGTTGTGATTATGTTAAAATGACTGAGTGGTAGAAGAGACTCACTTGCTGGCAATCACCTTTGATATAGAAAGAGTGAAATCAAGGCTAGAATATGCACTGTGAGGTGGAGTCAGAAAGGAGTGGCTCTGCTGACCAAGTCATCAGGGTAAGTCTAAAAGTGAAATGCCCTCCACGTGGTTGGCCAGAGGAGAAGCTGAGGACCATCAAGTGATGTATAAACTGGAGAATTTACTTGATCCATAGGGCCAGGCAGCCTGGGGCACATAATTGCTTTGGCACCGCTAATGGCAAGAGTTCAGACAATTAAGTTGACTTTTCTTGGCCTGTGTTTTTTTTGTATGCGTGCAATGGGAGAATAAGGTTCCTACCTCTGTAGATGCTTGGGGGAAAAATGCAATAACACACATAAAACACTTAGAGGAGGGCCTCTCCAGTTAGAGGAAAGATTACTTGATGTCGATTAAGGGTTCAATATCCTTAACTATTATTTTGACACAAAAGCAGAGAGCTATGTCTATATTTAATCATGGAATGAAGGGCATGTGGGAAAGGACATAAAATGTACAGTAGTAGAAAAAGGGATTCAGAAACAGGTATTAGAAAGATAAAGGCAATTTAAAATAATTAAGCTGTAAAAAAAAAATTACTCCAACATTAAGGAGACAAAAATATAGTTTCCTGTTAAAAAATCAAAAACCAAAACCAGTCCAGCCTTGAAATTATCATACTGTTTCTGTAAAACAATTCCTGAAACACCATATGGAATTTGATTAACTTCAGCAAGCAACTATTGAGCACCTACTACAATGTAAGAGCTGAGATACAGTTGTGTGTAATCTATAGCCCATGCCCTCTACGACTGCAAGGCATATGTGATCTGCACACGGACAGCCGAATAGGCTAAGTGTAAAACTATTTTATGAGAGCTGAGAGGATAGAAGGTTCAGTTCTTCCTGTGGGAAGAGGAATGGGGAATGAGCTTAAAAATTTTCTCCAGGGTTTTGGCTCAAATGTCTACAAGATGAAGCAATTCCTATAAATAGATGAGCTGAGTTGTGTGTAAAAAAAAAAAAAAAAAAAAGAGTGGGGAGGGTTTGGAAAACTGGATAGTGCATGCCAGCTTAAAGGCATTCAAGTTCAAAGTCAAAAAAAAATTACCACGTATATTAACAAAATCATCTGAGGCCAGTCTGCAGCCTTTGCAATACACAGAGGAAGTACTATTTAAGTTAGATTATGAACCAGGGTTGCACATCATCAAGTAGAAAAGGGAAATAGGTGAAGTTCTAGAGTGGATAAACATCATTTGCCAAGAGCTAGAGATGAAAGTACTTAAGTACTTGGAATGTATACCTAGTGGGAGGTGGCTGAGAGAGTGAACAGTGAGGCATGAAGGGCGAGATCAGCCTTGATGATAAATGGCCATGAATGTAATGCTAAATTCAGTCTTTATCTTGAAGGCCTTAAGAACCACAGCGTTAATTTCTATGTATCCTTAACAGCATCATTTTAAGAGTTCAATGGTTTCTCAGGTCTTTCTGAGAACAGATTTACTATTATAAAAGATTCTAACCCATAGCTTTAAAATGGTCTCTGTCACTGTAAAATAGCTGATGGCATTTCCATGATGGAAAATATCTAAATTTTAAAAATCTATTGAATTAAATATTTGGATATTTATAAACATCTAGTTATTCATAGGATGGATGGCTCATGTCATATTATCCAAGTTCATGTTGAATTTTTCTCCCTAGAGTTAGAAATACAAATATATCTTTGAAAACTCACTCAATAATTAATATACGAATAATTTAACATTCTTGCATACTTCTATATAAAAAGCCCTGTCCTAAGTGCTTTATGTATATCACTTCATTTAATCTTCATCAAATTCTCATTGCTATGAGTAGGGTTACCCCTTTTACAGGTGAAGAAACAGAGGCTAACAGATAGGAAATAACTTGCCCAGGGGCACACAGCCAATAAGTGAACAAACCAAAGTTTTACCCAGGCAGTCTGTCACTCCAGAGTGTGCACTCTTAAAGTTGAGATTACATGTTCTGTATGAAGTGACTGATAGCTAGAGTTGGTCTTTTCTCCTATGTTTGTTGAAACAGACATTCCCTCTTTTAGGAATGTGGTAGACTCTGTCCTTCTCCTTGACCTTCCAAGGTCTTGTCTCTGCTTGTTGCATTAGTCTATTCTCATGACTCTTATTTATTATCGATTGTTAGAATTTATTTTATTCATAATGGCTTTTTAGTCCTGTCACATTTATTACTTAAGACAAAACTATTGGAGGAAAATGAATTTTCTCTTTTTGCAGTCCCATCCTCTTTTTTTAATCTACCACCAGACTTCTTTTAGAAACTCTTCCTTTGTCACAGGATCTGTTTGGCAGAAGGCTTAGACTTACTTTGACTTTGTCCCTACTTCTTCATAACAGAGAAGAAAATTCAAGTCCATCATAAGAGAAATCACAACATGAAATGCAGTGTTTAAACTCCAGAGTATTTTCTGTGATTATCTGCAACATGATCATGGTAACTAATCAGGATCCCTTTGTGACATGGCTAGTGTCACTTTCTGCATACTTCCTTCCTGCTTAGAGATGATTTTTAAACCAGCATTTCTGGGATACCACAGGAGCAGTTGTTATCTCAAATGACTGTCCACTGCCACTCTGTCAGAAAAATTATGCTCTTGGGTTTTAACATACTGGTAACCAAGTCAAAGATTCGGGATGCTTTGGAAGTTGGCAGTGTGGATGCGGCCTCTCTCAAAGAGGCCAAGATTTCTTATCAGACATGTGAGGTTACCTTTGGGTGAACACAGATCGTTTCCCAGAGCTCAGCTTATGCTGCATCTTTCCTTCACTGTTTCAAAGTGGCTAACAAATTTCTTCCACCAATATACCAACTCTTCTGTTGTTTGTTTCAATACTAGCTTCTCTGGAGCCTCAGGCATAGCACTTCCAAATGTCAGCAGCTATTAGCTCTGCACATTAATCTTTGTTTCTTTATTTCTCCTGAGTTGTCTGTATCTCTCAGAGGTGAGTCCAGGTGGCTTAACATAACATCGGGGTGTGTGTTGGGGGGAAAGTATGTATTTTCTCAAAATAAGGCATTATAGCTATCTTATCTCTCCTACTTGCTTGCAAAGTTTTTTGGAGCCCTCCAAGTACCTATCATAAAGCCATATACCTTGCTTATGATCAACAGAGGGCAAATTGCATTTTTAAAATTATCATTCTATTTATTTTAGTTTTCCAGGGCCTCCACTTTCATTTATAGAAGTGGGAAGCACATTTTGAAAGAGGGAACGTACTCTATTTCAAAATACAGTGCAAATATCATAACACTTCTTTTCAATGAAAACTTCCAAGTTAGGTTTCCCTAATTTTTGTTCCTATTATTTTATATATATAAAATGTGTATGTGTTTGTGTGTATGTACATAAACACACATACATCTGTGTGTATGCATGTATGCATCTGTGTGAATTGCATTTTTGCCAGTAGGCATATGAAGGCAACATTTCCTGAGTGAGGCCAAACTCTCCGTTTTCTCTCCTATGCCCAAACTCCATCTGAAACCATTTCATGCGTGAACTTCATAATCAAGTTGATTTTGTGCTGAGCAGGGGCACCATGTAACCAGGTTCAGTGGCTCTTTGAGGTCTGCAAAGAAGTATGTATAACAGAGTACACAGACTGCCTGCTGAAACCAACCAGAAATCTGATTTCATGATGCAAAAGTATTTGTTCAATTAATAATAATTTGCTCAAGTTAATAACAATAATTTATACTGTTTCAGAATCATGCAGAAAACTGCAACATAGTGGCAGGTCCTCAAAGGCCCCTGTCCTGATTAAACAGGAGCAAGAACTTGATTATAAGGTGAGGCTGATTGTTCCTCCAACTTCTCAGCTATCTTACTTGAATCAAACCCTGTAGCCTCTCTTATGTTCTCTTCTCAATCTGACATATTGTTAAGAACGTCAAACACAGTAAAGCATGGGGGAGTGCTTTGGAATTTGTAAAATACTCAGTGAATATAAGGTAAGGTTATTATTCGTTTTTGTTGGGGGAAAATGCTGGAAAAGAGAAATTAAACATTATCTTGCTTGGAATTTGCCAGGCCATTGTTTAACGATTACCCCTCTAGCATGGATTAGTCAGGTGAATTTTATTGCTTTTATTCTGATCCATCCATTGTCCCCAACTTTTTATAAAAATAGACCCTATTTCTAAGATCTACTACATTATGCTATAGTATAATATGGGATGTGAATGAAAGTTATACTATTAAGTAATAATAGAAGTGGTTTATGATAGATGCTTCCTTTCCTCTTTTATGTACTTCCAAACTATAAATTTACTTATCTGTGCAAGAAACCGTGTTCTCTCATATTTGAATTACTTAGGTTACAAAAAAGTCTTATGAAGTTACATGAATCGTAATTTATATAGTAATAAACAGAATCTGACTAGATATCTTTAATAATCTGTTAGTAATGATACTTGAGAGGAATCCAGGAAACTAGAAGAAATCAGTTTAGTATTAAAAATATATGAACACTTATATATAGTAGACTCTGAGCGATGATATAGAGAATGTTAGAATTAAAAGTACAAAATAAATTATACATTTCAAGAGAAATATGGGTTCATTACCTCCAAGTACATAAATTCTTCCGAACTGTAGATCTTCGTATATATTTTATTAAATAAAATTTTAAAGCTCAAAATAGTATATTTTCTATATGTGACTTGATAATACTAATATGCAGTAAGAAATTCTCTCTCTAAGCTTGTATGTTTACAATATTATCAATATTTTGTTCAGCACTTTTTCCCTATAAATAGTAAAAAGGTTGTATCAGCCCAGCCCACAAGAGCCTGTCAAACAATTCATACATATATATTTTTTGAAAGAATATATTTATTTTTGCTCTAAAGAGAGAATACCATGCATCATAGTTGCCTTTATCTCCCAGGGGGTGTATGCACTGTATCACATCCTTCCTATTAATGTTAGTAGAGGCCTCATTTGACCAAAAAAGACTACCTGTATTCTTTATGAAGGCAGTTGCTATCCCAGAGTATCAAGAGGTTGGAAACAGAATATCCAATGAGGCACCGTTCAGTTTTCTGTCTCCCCACAAACCTTCTGACTGCGAGAAAAATGCTCTCAGAGGTTCTTACCTGCAGTGCACAACCATCGGACCTGCATCAGGAGGGTTACAGGTTTTGACTCTCCGTAAGAAAGCTAGAAAAGGTGTTGGGTGTTCTGGAACACCGTGATCAGGCCAGGCGGTGAACTGGAATTGTCTTACTTCTCTCTTCTCACTTGAACCGTTCTGTGAAGTAGGAACACTGGCTGAAATTCTGTGTTCCTAGCCTCAGGTTTTCATGATGAATAATGACATGCAAGAGGTAACACAGAGATGTGCTATCTTAGTTCCTTCCCCCGCCCTATATCCTTTGGGAAGACACACTCTTTGGAGTTATAAACCTCAAGCTATTTGTAAATGACAAATATTTGCTCAGGAAGACAAAATTCCTAGGTGAGAAGCATTCATTTTTCAGGTTTAACTATCAGGAGCACTCCTGTTATATTTTACAGAAAGAACTAGTTCTTCTTCACCTATTCTTCATTTGCTGAGACTTTCATTCAGAGCAAGAGTTCCATATTTACTGATAAATCACCAGACAAGGAGAAAAATTGCTGAGCGATAATGGAAGAATTATTTCATTCTTCATTGTTGCCAGTAGAATCAAGATTTAAGTAAAGCCTTGAGATATTCGATTTCTCAAAAGAAGCTTTCTTTAAATAATGGAAAGGGGAAAGGGAGGGAAAAAAATAAAAAGCAAACCTTGTAAAGTGCAAACGTTCGAACACAATACGTGGCCAGCTCCACGGTATCCAGCAGCGTCACTTGGACAAGCCCATGGGTTTCTGTGCCTCTACTGGGCCAATACTGGTCACACTTCACCTAGAAGAAAGAAGTGACACATTCAGGGCATATCCTCATCAATTTCTCTATTAGTTTTACTTTGAGTTGCTGTTGAAGGAAAACAGCTTTTCTGCATTTCATTTTATGTTGATCTTTTTCTGGCGTGCATTCTTGTTATCCCAATATATGTAAATTGCTGCTCTGATGCCAATGTAAACCACATTTTTCAAACTGGTAGGAATACTAAGCAGTAACAGATTCAATTTTCCTGGAGAAAAATAAATTGCAGATTGTCGCTGAGTAAAATAAGGAGAGAGGTATTTGAAACTTCAGAGTACTTGAAAAGAAAACACAAATTTGTTCTGGGATAGACATTAAGAATCATTTCAGGAAGGTTACACTTAGGCACTTAAATGACATGGTGAGATAATTAGCGTTCATCCATCAAGGTTTAAAAGGCACAACCTGTTTCATCTTGAGCTATCACCATCTCCAAATACGCTTGTTTAAAGAAAAGTAGAAATAATTTATAAATCTATCAAAGTATAACAAACAACATAGAATTTTTTAATATAGGATAAATGGTATGTGTATCAAAAACAAATTAAATCTGTAAAGTCTAGGGGGAAAAGAGCTGTCCTTTAAAAAGTCTCAGAGGGTCACACAGTGACCCTTAGCAGTGGCAAAGTTTAAATAATTTAAAATCCATTCATTTCAGATGAATAATCTACAATTATTATGTGGAGTTGAACAACAAAAGCACATAAAAAGTATTCAACCCAATTAGTTCAACATGCAACAAAGAATAATTCCAAGTCTGCAGTAAGCCTCCAATTTACTAAACGTGTCCTTTGGGCATTAAAAAGTGTAATGAAAAATAGCAAAGACAACACTATATTTTCTAGTAAGACCATAGATCAGAATATATTTACCCTTTCTATATCACATTAAAAGAAAAAAAATGGGAGCAGTTCTTAATTGAAGCCAACGAAAATACATTTCTCTAGGTAAAGAAATCTAGTAGTATTTTATATTAGAAAGTACATCTTCTACTTGAAAAAGAAATATGTGAAAGTTACAATCTTTGGATTTAAACAAAAGCAATGAGGCATTATTACCATAGATACTAGAATTTTTTGGCCCAGTGAATAGAATTACTAGATAATTATTTGCTTTTATGTTGAATATAAATATTACTAGCATTCTGTAAATAATATTGTAATTTTCTGTTTCACACCTAAAGCATCTGCTGCTCAAAGGACTCAGCCTCTTTCTAGATACTGGATGTTCTGAAAAGGGAGAGGGTTAATCCTCTACACAATTTCCTAGACTAGATGAAAGAGAAGGTACAGTTACACAGTAAAGCAGAGACTGCATTCTCAAGCTTTGACTTCTGTGCCTTTATTTCAACTGTGAGACCCACACAAACATTATCTATTTTATGAAAAACAAACAAAAGTGGTTCACAGTAAAACGGAGACTTTGTGTCTTAGTAAGATTTTTTTTAAAAGACTTGCATTTTCTAGATGCACAAAATATTCTTCTGTTTTATATTTCTGCCATATGTTCTAAGTTAAAAATAACACAAGGGAAAGACAGTTCTTTAGGGAGAATATTGATGTAGCAAGACCAGGGTTGGGTACCTCTATATGTTCTCTGGCCATCCATTAAAACCCAAGTCGTATCTGGACAAACTTAGCAAAGGCTACTACCCTAATAGAGCCAACGCTACTTAAGTAGCCATAATTCAGATGGGAAAAAAATCACATAAATTAAGTCAAAGGCTCCGTTTTAAACCATGAAATAGATGTCAAGTTCATGTCTCGCTGCAAAAGACAAAAGAAACTTTGGAGGCCTCTTATTGCAGCATTTGAAGGGATGCCAGCAATATACTGAGTTTAGGAATCAAGAGAGAAACTCAAACTCATTACTTAACAGTTTCAGCTGGACATCAACCCTTTCAAATCAAAACCAACAGGTCAAATCCCACGAGGACAAACACCACTATGGCGGGCACAAAAACAGCAAGTTAATGCAACAAAATGAACTAGAAGGTCAGTACAATGTACTGAACCCAATTCAATGTAATTATGTTTCAAAGCTGGGAATTGGTTATCCTCAGACCTTTCGGTGAGATAAGGCAAAGGAAAAGAAGAACCATAAGCCAGCCTTTATGTGACCTCTGGAAAAATGACTCCATTATTGAGTGACTTTCCATCTACAAATCCACTCCATACCTAAGATGTAGGAAAACTTAAATTTATACTAATTATTCTCATACTTCTAGTAATAAGTTTGAGAACTGCAACTATTTTTGACTTAGACTCTGACGTCTTTAGGAAAAAAAATTACCACAAAACATTACTATAAGGAGTAAATATTGTGAACACTTTTAGCTAAAAGAATAAAACAAAAGTTCTTGTACTCATTTTAAATAATGTACTCTAACCTTACTCTTTACTAAAAGCAATCCTCTAAAATGTTTTAAGTGCAACTGTAGAAACTAGGAGCCTTTTTTTAAGAAGCCAATATATTTAAACATTGCCGTTTTTTCTCAGGAAATATTTCGCAAGGGGAGTTTATGAAAAAATAAACGTTCTAATGTATGCACACATGCACACATGCAGTCTCAGCAGTGGGATTAGAAGTGCTCCCTGAGCTCTCTCAACAGCTAGAGCGACACATTCTCCCTTCAGTAGCGAGGACCCCGGCACTTCTTTACTCCACCTCATTCTCTGAGTAGCCTGCACAGGTTTCCCCCAAGTTCTGAGGGCTAAATTTAAGGGCTTAGACTTACTGACAAATACTCCTTTAAGCCTTTCGTTTTCAGCCGTACACTAAACAAATAATTTCTGATTTTAATGTTAGAGAGCGAGTCAGAAGTCTAGTGAGGAAAAAATTAAAAAGGATGCGGGAAAATAATAGAAGTTATTTCTTTCTAATCAGTTAATGCACATGAACTAGCTCCATTTTCCTCTCTTGAGATGTTTTTTTGACAATAACCGCTCCCCTCCCCCACCATTATTTTCCTGGGAGAAAAATCTCAGAAGGTATTTCTAGAGAGTTCCTACTTGTTAGGCTTCATTCATAGAGCTGAGTGTGAGAGCTGAGACATGTATTTCTAGAGAGTTCCTACTTGTTAGGCTTCATTCATAGAGCTGAGTGTGAGAAATGAGACGTGTAGGAGGCTCCCCTTTGGGTATATAGAACGAGAAGGCCAGAGCTAGTGAGTAAAAGTACTGATTTCTGTCTTTTCTTATTTGATTCTGAAGTGACTACAAGTGGCCTTCAGGACTGATGCACGGAAGGTCAGGCAGTCTCACTGGTTGCCTAGTAAGCTGCTTCTCTATTTCCAGCACCAAAGCCTTGTGGCCTCTTCTATAAAATGGGAATGATTATCTCCAGCACGACAGGGCTATTGTAAGGCTCAAAAATCTTGCACCTGAAACTCTGAACCCAATGGCCAGCGCAAATAGGTATCCAATGGGAATAGTTGTTATTAACTATTAAGTAGATTATGTTCTCAATTTTTTGTGGTGGTTGTTATAAACATTGTGAATGTGAAAAAATGAATATGTTATTCATCCCAGCAGATATGTATTGAGGATGTTCTAGATGGACGGTAAGGTGTGAGGGGCTATGGGGACGGTCATAGTGAAAAACGCAGTCCCACCCCCAATCCATCAGTCTTATTGACTAAATATGGAGGTGTGTTTACATTTCCTGTTTTTTCAAGTAGGTAGTTGTGAGATTGCAAACAACTCCCTTAATGCACCTGGACCCCAGTCTGCTGTGAGAAGAGAATGTACTAGACTCTGAGGTAGAAAAGGAGCGGAGCAGAACTCACTACCCAGGCTCTGGTTTAGAAACATGGCCCCGTAACTCTACTTGAGGCCTAAACTGAATGAGACAGTTCAGATTCCTGGCTGAATTTGGGGGAGATATTTCTTTTTATTATCAGAAGGGGATTCCCCTTGTGTGATAATAACCTTTGAATGTAAGCTTTCATTTGTCTATAATTGTGGAAAGACCAGGTTGACCATCGCTACATGTATGCTATGGAATATTTTCTCCCTTTCGTGGCAAACTATTAAAAGCAAGTTGATGGAATGATAGAACATATTTAAATATATTCAAAAGAAAAACTCATTATTGGAAATATCTTGTAGGATTTGATCCAGCAGGTCTGCTGACTGTGCTTTGGGGGAAATGCTCTCCTTCTAGTTCCATTTTTACTTCCACATGGCTTATCTTGGACATCGCCTGGCACATCATGGGCACTCAACACGTGCAAGCCAACTTTATAATCAACTATACTGTGGTCTAGGTTGGCTTATTCTTAAATAGCCTACAACTTTATGAAAACAAAAGCTCCTCATTTCAATTTAACAAAGCCTTATTGAGCATGGCAGCATGGTGAAGCATCAGAATTCTAAATGCGACAAACCAATACCTCCAAAGGGTCCCAGCATCACTGAACCAAAATACATTTGCCACATGTTATTTGGAAAAGCATGCCTAGGGCCAGCTTATTTAGCCAAAGAAGGATTTAGAATAGACAATAAATGATACCTGGAAAACCATAACTATTGTTGAGAATGGCTGGAAATCAGTATTTAGTAAGTTTGGGCAGAGGGTTCTTCTATAAGGAGTGGACAGTATGTTAACATTAGATAATGCAAATCAGGGTTATTATTGGGAAAAAGGAAATGTTAACACACAACTATCAATACACATTTAATAAGGGAAGATATAATGAAAGTTTCAGATAAATGTTAGGATATATTTTAGTGGACAGAAGAATTATATGCTGAACTGTTTTTTCCAAAATAAGGAGAGATCATCTCAATGATTCTCTTCTCTTGCAGTAATAGTGTCATTCTCTCTACTGAACTAATATCAATATTTAGCTATATCTATTTTCAAACGGCAAAACTGCCTTGTTTGTGTATTTCCCCTTTTCATTTTCTCTTTGCAGACCACTATTTAGAGGAGAATCAAGGGCAATGGAATACTTGAAATGAGAGTGATATTAAAGCATTTGACTACCAGCATAGAAATAGCTTTTCATAAATAAAACCATAAAGTTGAAAAATATGATTCTCTAAGTAAACCAAATTATACATAAAACTGCTTATCAGTTCATTGAACTGTTCAAACACTTTCTAAAGCATTTAGTAATTTAAAAACCTGATATTCCCTTTTGTTTGATGTATGCTATGGACTGAATATTTGTGTCCCCTCAAAATTCATGTGTTGAAATCTAATCCCCTATGTGATGGTATTAGGAGGTGGGGCCTTTGCGAGGTGATAGGTCATGAGGGTGGAGCCCTCATAGAATGGGATTAGTGCTTTATAAGAGAAACCCCAGAGAGCTCTCTCACCCCTCCATCACGTGAGGATACAAGACAGTTTTCTATGAACTAGGAAGTGGCACCTAGATCTTAAACTTCCCAGTCTCCAGAACTGTGAGAAATAAGCTTCTGTTGTTTATAACCCATCCAGTCTAGAGCATTCTCTTACTGTAGCCCGAACAGAATAAGACAACGTGTCTGCCAGGGGTTAACAGAGGGAGCTGCCCTGAACTTTTCCAATGATTTCTCCCATTATATCTCCAGTGTCTAGCACTTTGTTGTAGCCAGAGGAAAACAGTGTGAAATGCCTCTCTTTCATGTCCAGATAGCACTTGGCTATCAACCCCTCCCTCATGGTTTGGGTCTGTGGAGTTGGCCCCTCAGCCCCAATCACTGCTGGCAGTGGCTGGGTGCTTCAGACAGCCTTACTGTCACCTCTGCATCTGTCTTTGTCTGCCTAGTGGCTGCCTGTGGTCCAGCAATGCTCCAGTGTCCCTGCCACTGAGAAATATCATTAGGTGACAAAGTTTCAATAAAAAGATAATGTTTGTATACCAGCCAGTATTGATACATTTCAAAATTTTAACACCCAGTAGAACTATACTGGTGCATACGAGCTGAATATCTGCCTTGCCTGGGCATAGAAATTAATCCACACTTCTCAAAATCTTAGAAGTGACTTAGTCCAGCCTGGGAGTGCTGTAAACATGAATGCGGAGAATAAGAGGGGCTTTGCACAATGTCGCTGGGAGCACAGCTGCATCTCCCCCACGCAGTCCAGCTCATTCCTTGGGCTGTGTTGCCTAATTCACTTGAATAGGAATGTTTTGAGCCAGAATCTGTAGGCTGCCATTCTAAATAGAGGAGGGGGGATGGGCAAAGAAGGTAGAAAATCCAGGAAGCGAACAAACAGTTAAGAAACTGGTGGGATTCTTTCTCTTTTATCTGACACTGTGTCTGTTGACAAGAGAAAACCAAAAGTGTGGAACTTGCCAGATAAGGACCCAAACATCCTTTAGGTTGCCAACATGAGTATCATTCTTTTTGTTGCCAGGGTCCTATATACATTAAGTATCCACCACTTTTCAAAAACAATCCCATACATCCGGCAGACTCCAAAGGCAATGTTTGCACTGCCGTCCCTACAGTTGCTGAAGGAAAAAGCAGTTTCTGTTGCCCTAGATAGGCAGTGCTTTAGGCTGCAGTTTGAGAAATTAAATGTTCAAGGCCTTTGGCACTTCCAGTTCTATTTGGAAAAGGACACAGACCTGGCATTTGGAAAGCATTTGCTCTCCATTAAACTTACCGAACCTTGACAAACCAGAAGGGCCAAGAATTAGTCTGCCACTGGCCAAGGCTGGGCCTTCCAAAACCGATAACGGCAATGAAAACAATAACACTGCCATTTATAATCTTCAACGGGATTCTGCCAACTTTTAACCCAAAAGGACCTCATAATCTTCAAAGAATCTCAAGATTTGTTTTACAGAAAAACAAGAAAACGTTTGATCAAAATCTCCTTTTTTGCTGTTTTTTGCCCAGAATTGCCTTCAGCCACAGAAGCAAGTGTGACTATGTCTCCAGCTCACAGTCACTCTCTGTTGGGGTAAATTTACTATGGTGACATTCGAGGAATGGAGAGGACACAGGAAGAGTGAGTGATCTTTAGGTCAGAAGTGCTCCACTGGCCAAGCATCAAGTTTAACTCCCTAAACTATTAACATAGTGTAGTTAATGCCAGCCTGGTGCCTTTGGGCTCGACAGCATCTAACCTCCATTCATTAGTACAAACAACCATATTTACTGGAGCAGGGATTTTCCTGTTCCTGGCCTAAGGTAAGTCATGATGCACAAAACATTTGCTCTGCTCTAGCAATGGATGCCATCAACTGGGTTGTCTGGTTCTCTACTTGGGAACAGAAAATGGGATTTAGAGAGTTTGGAAACCACGTATAGACTTCTTCACTTCTAATTCTATGCT
Organism: Balaenoptera physalus; assembly: GCF_965194825.1. Classification (NCBI taxonomy): domain Eukaryota; kingdom Metazoa; phylum Chordata; class Mammalia; order Artiodactyla; family Balaenopteridae; genus Balaenoptera; species Balaenoptera physalus. The sequence goes on from NC_138886.1 coordinate 58,438,272, forward strand.
TTTACTAACTAATCAATGTGGTCCACATTGGATGACAGTTCAAATCATGTCCCATATTTTGGGTGTCAAAATTTCACTCCCATCCTTGACATTTATAGCACTAAGTACCACCACAATAATCGCTCTTTAAGTGAATCAACTCCCACTATACAACTTGCAAGACATGAAGCAACAATAAGTGTTAACTATGGGAACTGACTGAAGGCAGGCTGGGAAGACAAGTGAAAGCCAAATATCCCTTAACCTCGGTGAAGCCATTTCACCCTCCAACAGGCTGCTCAAGAATTTGTCAGCCATAGGTGTACACGTTCCCTCTGTCTTGTATACCTCAAGATGGGAAACAAAGTTGAAGAGAAACAGCAAAAAGCAGATAGATAAAGGAAAAAAAAAAGTGAACAATCACCCACTAAATAATAGAGCTTCCTGGGCCAGGAATCACCTTGGCAAATCCTACCTCAGAGACTCCAATTCTTCAAGTGAGGCTTGCCAACCATGTGTCCCAGTTGCCCACAAATAACACCCTTGGAGTGGAAATCCCAGCTGTATACATTTTGCTCTCCTACCGGTGCTTCATTTTTTCCGAACTTTTTCTTCCCTCCATGTGGTTGCCCAAACCAATTCATGTGCTTATTGGCATGTTATGAAACATGGAAACAATTAGAGACCACATTCTGGGGCAGAAGAATGACTCGCTGCAGAATCAATGAACTCTGCAGAACTTGAGAGGACTTGGCAAAAAAGATGGAAACTGTGGAATAAAACCCACTAACTGTACCTCATGTCACACAGTATACAAGGCTTTAACCTGATCTGTGCATTTTTAGGCAGCAATCAAACTTTACCTTCAAAATCTCTAGTTTTTAGCTTTATATATATATATATTTTTTTTTTTTTTTTTTCTAATGAAACTCAAAGAAAATATTCAACTTACACATTTTCTCTTCAGGGTTGATAAGTGGTGAACGTACAACCGTGGAAACAGTCTCCTGATTTAAGTTTGGGATTCTTTCAAGGCTACATTTGAGGGAGAGTGATGGCATTTGAAAAATCAAAGAACTTAAGTTTTCAAATGGCCACCTTAAGCCCTAAGCCATACCTCACACTTGTAAAGGGCTTCTTTAGCCCTCCAAACGCTAAAAATGGTCAATTCTCTAACAAAAGACCAGTGAAATGTCTAACACATGCTAATGAACCCAGTATCCTCTTGCTTGAGTGAATTCTTCTAACTCAGCAAAGGTTACAAGCCCTGCTGCTGTATCAACCACAGAGAGATGGTGAGAGCGAGCCTTGGTACAGTAGAGGGTGGGAAACACAGGCGGTAGGTTTTAAAGGGAGAGTTCCCAAGCATCACCAAGTAGAAAAGAATGAGGAAGGAGAATGAAAAACTGAACCAGAAGGAAATGCGGTTATCAAGAATATATTATATTTAGTGATAATTATTACTACATGGAACTCGTGTTGACATTACTCACTATTTTCATACTGTATTGCTTCAAGATATATGAAAGTAGCAGCCAGAATGTTCTATTGTGGTCTTTTTGCAGACTGATTAACACATTCCCTGTGTCAGGGTCTCCATTCTGGAGATGCTGTCAAAGGCAAGTGCAAAAGAACCCCATGTTCTGAGCTACGCTCTCCCCTTGACTAGGATGCACGGTTGTGCCATCCTGGGAACAGCGGGCACATTTCGCCACGTGCAGTGACTCTGAGTTTGGTTAGGATTCATTGTCAACCACAGAGAAACAAACTCATTTCATTTGGGAACAAAAATTGAATTATTTGGAAGCCAGCTTTAGGGGAGACTAAAGCTATAATGGTAAAGCCTCCAACTTCTCTATCTCAACCAAAAAATAATAGTGTAGACTCACTAAGCCACCCTTTCACATTCCTTGTCTCAGGCAATACCCACAATAACCCTTTCATGTAATCCAACAAGGAGAAAGGAGACTTTGAGGGTCCCGCAGCTTGCTCAATGTCTCAGAGCTAGTAGGCACTAAAGTCGGGATCTAAACACAGACATTTGACAGCAAGGCACCCCTACTTGGAACTATGTCAGGTAGCTTCCTCTAGTGGTGGTGCCCCCAGGGAGTTCTGTGTAATATCATGCTATCTTCTCTTCCCTTTCCTTTTCCTTTCTCTTTCCCACTCCAGTTAACAGGTATTCCTGCCTACTTGTAATACACAGAAGTGTTTACGCACACACACACACACACACACACACACACACATACACCTCTTTTTATTTTTTATTTTTTTATTTTTTCACCTCTTTTTTTCAACAAGCCAAGGGGATGAATATTATTTCAGGAACCTGAGCCTTCATCAAAATAATGAAATTTCAAGCTTCAGCCCTTGGAGAGGTGATTTGTTTAAACTACCTGGATCTCCTCTCTTTATAAGAGGGACTACGGGCAGTTTCTAAGTAAAGCCAGGCTAGTTCATATGTCTACTTTGAAGTTGGCTGCTGGGATTTGAGAACTCATTGAGTCCCCAGGTCAGCCCACATAACTCACAAAGTTCCCCAAGTATGGAGCTGTATATTTCAGCAACAACTAACCACTATTTATAACACTGTTTTTATAGCAAAATTTAATCTATGTTCCTGTTTTGAGAATCCAGGAATGCCTTCCGCTTCCTCCCTGGGACTTCGGGGGAAAGAGCAAGTGGACAGGGGAAAGGTGGGGTGGTAGGATGTGAGGCAGGAAGATGAAGAGGGGCTGAGATAATTTGGAGGACCAGGGCTTTGTTAGCTCTCTCTAGGGCATTTGGTCCCTTATTCTCAAGTGTTCTAGACTGGAGAACAAAGGGCTTTTTGGGCCTTGGGGGTCAGGGTTCATTTGTATGATTAGGTTGATGATGGTTGAGATTTCTAAATATTGGCTTACGCAGGTCATCATAAGTTTGGGTACAGGCTGAACCACCTCAGAATAAAAATCACAAGACAGCACTTTACTTGGCCTCCTCAGGTCATTTAACAAAGGAGAAAGCTAACTTGCAAGAGCAAAGTGTAATTAATGAAGAGAGCAAACAGAGGCTCATTTAGTAACTTCCAAATAAGTTTCTCTGTCTGAGGTGGGGAAAAAAAGGTAGCCTGCAACATAAAGATAAACTGTAGGTATTTAAGTCACAATGCCTTCCGCCAAGAATTGCTCATTACCATCAGATGTTGCACTGGCAGTGGGGCCAGTTAGAACTAATTTTATTATTAGAAGCAATTAGGGAGAAAAGGGGCAGAATTCCATTTGGTTATTTCAAAACAAGTTTCTGTGCATGGCTTAATGAAGGCCTGCAGTGTCAAGATAAAAATGTGTGTTTAACTGAAAACAGCTTTTGCAAATGACTGCTTGTTACCAGCCGGTATCTCCAGGCAGAACAGTCCGAGTAGCTTGGATTTACTTGCGCGCTGTAATATAACAGTTCAGCTGTCTCTGCTTCACAGAAGTGTTAACAGACAGTATGTCCTGGTGGGTAAGCACAGATGTTGTGGAGACAGGCTGTCTTCAATACCTCACTCTGACCTTGGTAACTGAATGAGCTTAGGTGACCTTCTGGAATGTCCTGGCCTTACTCATATATAAAGTGGAAATCACAGAAGTGTTTATCTCATGGGTTGTTGTAAAATATCAATGTATCCAATACATGTTAGGCATTGTTAGAATGATTAACGATTATATCCAATAATTATTTGGGTGGGGGATTGTTTTTAAAGCAAAGGCTTGCTAGATAGGGGTTACCCTGAGTGCAAGTCAATAATGGATCTATTTACATCCATTTTGAATGGCATTTGCATGTAAAGTATAACACAGAGACGTCTTCGCAGCCATCAAAGTTTTTATCTAAATTCTTTTCAGACAATATTTCAATATTTCTGTAGAATTCACATTTTGAAAAGACCTGATTGCTTTTTAGGTTTGCTAAACAAGTTGTGTACTATTTCTATTGATTTCCCAGCTTTAAGGTAACAGCTGGGACTTTTTATATTTTCCTAAGTCTGAGCTTTTCCCTTATGAATCTCCTGAGCAGCTTACAACTCCTCTCTCATATACATACTGGGGCTAAGAGAAACTGCCATGTATTGAGCTTAGGAGAACATTAAAAAAATCTCAGCTGTCACACAACAAATGGGGAGTTGGGCTTTGGCTTCCTTCTAAATATCCTTTTTGATAGTACTGTGACCCCAGTGAACGAGCCCTCTACTGGTGGTTTCAGACTCTGCCCCGAAGGCCGCATACAGTGAGAGTATGTGCTGTCTGTCTTCAGTGATTTGTCAGAGACTTACTTGTTCCTTAAATTCTCAAGGTTACAGATTGATTTTCATCAGATGGCTACGATATTCACTTGGCATATTCACTTGGGAATATGGCATCCTGCTTACCCATTATGTTCTAGTTTTGCAAATCAAGAGCATTTAACTAATGTGCCGTGCTCCATAATATTGGACCCATATGACGAATAAAACTCCTTTCTTGGACCTTACTAAGCAATGACTCCATTATTAAAATCTATTCATTTTGGAGAAGGCTAAACTAACAAAATGCCCTCTACACATTTATGTGTTTTCTCAGCAGTGTATTAACCAACATCATTTTTTTGGCTGCCCTGACTTAATTTATGCTAATTTGAATAATTTTTAAAAAGAGCCTCTTTCACAGAATTTTAGATTTTGCACTGCAGATTATGAGAAAGAAAAAGTTGAAAATATTGGGAAGTACATATGGTGGGATTCTCCCCCAAAGTCTGTGTGTTCTTGTTCAATGGGGATTTTACAAAGATGTCCAAGTTAATATTTATTTTTTCTAACCAAGTTGTCTACTTCTTTGAGTGCTATTTTTTTTTCTTTTAGTGATCACACACATCGTAACATGAGAGAATTTCCTTTCTGAAAGATTCAAAAGAATGTTAAAGAATGGTTTAATCTAAGTTGTTGATGCTCATTCACAATTAGTGTCTATTACAAAATCAAAGCTTAAAGACAGGTTAGATTATGACCAGAATAAAATATGCAATGCAGGAACTATCTGAGGGAAGATTTTAAGAGGAAGAAGGTAGATATTCATCCTTACCCTGGATCGTTCTTCTAGTTTTGTCATCATAACAACTGTGGCACTCCGTTGTTCCCATATCATTCTCCAAAAGTCCCCAAATGTTTCGGGGAGAGATCCCTGTGTTGCAATATAGGCATTTTGTTTCCTATAGCCATCTATGTAGTTAGCATTCACATAGTCACTTCCTGGGATTCCTGTAAAACAAGGAGTGTTATTCAATGAGGTGAACATGTCACAAGAGGAAACAGCCTGGGACATGCCCTAATGACAATGTTATATTAAGAGGAGTCACACTATATTAAAGTTTGGGTTTTAAACAAGATTAAAAATAGGTCTCATTGGGACCATTACATTAGAGTAATGCAATGTTTGTATTTATAATGTGACAAGGTGGACTCCAAAGAAAGAAAAACACAACCGATTGTCCATAGAATGCCTTTTCTCTCACACGCTGTCTGTTTTCTCCATTGCATCAGCAAAATATAGCTTGCAAAGGAGGATAAACAATTATCTGGTCACTTTCCTCACTCATTCTCTTCTTCGTTCCCAGACAAAAACCAACTAAAATAATGCCTGAGCCTGAAAATGCAATATAGGGTGGAACATGTCATAACAGTGAAAAATTCTTTCCAGATTTAGCTAAGAGGGAGCTCATATATAAACTCTTTTAATCCTCACAACAACTCTGTGAAGTTCTGTCATGATATTCCTTTCACAGAGGTGGAAACCGAGGTGCACAGAGCTTGCTGACGTTGCTGGAGTCTGGTTTAATTATAGGCAGGCAGTCTGCTACATCTGTGTCTTAACCTCTGTAGGGTACTGCTTCTCGTTTAAACCTCAACGGGTTGTTTTATCACATGAATCTCTCCTTGGATTATGACAACTGCCTCCTAATTGGTTGTCCCGCTTCTGTTTTGTCCTTTGCAGTTTGTTCTCTATCTAGTATGAGAGCAATTTTTAAAAGTATATTTCAGACGCTGCAATGTCTCTTCTTCAAACCCAACAATGGCTTCCCCTTATACTTTAAATAAAATCCAAACTCTCAACAATGGCTACAAAACTCTGTACTTCTCCAGACTCATCTTGTCCCACTCACCTCCTCGCTTTCTAAACTCTAGACGCTGGCCTGCTTCTAGATGCTGGCTTTGTTAGAAAACATTGCTAGCTTAGTACCATTCCACATCCTACAACACTCTCTGCCTCGTTCCCGTCGGAAAACACTCAGCCTCCATCTCAGCAGGCCTGCCCTTGATACCCTGGGACCTAAGAACCCTCTTGGCAACTCTTTATATGACTTATTACACGTTGAAATTACATATTTAGTTGTTTGTTAACTTGCTTATTGCTTGTTTTATGTGCCTCTAGACCACATCTCTTTTATTCACCTTTGCTATCCCTAGTGACAAAAAGAGCAAATTATGTGCCTCCGTTCCAACATTTAATAAGTAGCAGAGCTGTAATGTAATACAGATATTCTGATTAAAAGTCTAATATTCCTTCAGCACAACACCTTTAAAAGGGGTATAGGGAAGTTTGAGTTTCTTTCAAGAAGAGTGGCTGGAATGATTAAGGAAATCAAAGCTATTCCTTATGAGAAAGGAATATATATTATAACCTGGCAAAAAGGTAGGGGTTGGAGATAAGAGCTGCCCATAAGTGTCTGAAGAGAGCTTGAGGTTTACTATGTTGAGACCCAAGTCTTTCAGTTCTGAAGAATGTAACTACAGAGAGATGAATTTCATCTCCAGCATAATAAAAGTCAGAATCAGAAAGGGGATAGATTTCCTCCAGAGGTAATGAGTTGCCTATCCCTGAAGGGGAACAAACACTTTACAGGGAGGTAGCAATAGAACCTGTACATGGTCCCTTCTTACTTTGGGAAAATATTAGTCTTGGATTTATTAAAAAAAAAAAAAAAAAGAATATTTTCTTTATAATGGAACATATGTTCCCAAGCTAAGATTACTCTATTTCACTGATTGCCACTTGCAATTACTTTGACTGCTTTTCTGATTCCAGTTGTAAAACTGATCCTCTCAAGAAAAAGTAATGAAAGTCAGATGGAAACTGCTGGGCTCCAAGATGAACACATGGATATGGAATACCACCAGCATTAGTGAAAAGCCTTTTGAGCAAAAACTGAAATGCACGGTTGGTTGTAACATTATTCATCTATTATAGCTACTCAAGAAGCAGTTGGGGTTCTGGCAGCCCTTTGTTGATAAAGATCCTATTCCTCCCTGACACCAAATTACTGTAGATTCAAAGGACAGTTTAAATAAAGTCCTCAGGTTACAACCACTGGGGAAGCACGCACATCTACATGTCCACAGGATTTGGTTCTGAGCCACCAATGAGTCTATTTTATAATACAGGAAAAGCCCACTTTAAATAATTTAATTTAGCAGTTAACATTAAAGAATTGATAGAAAGAATTCTGGCTAAGGGCCTCACTCCGCTACCAAAATACAGAAAACTTTTTTCCAAGAAAACTCAAAAATGGAGAAATCTGGTTTAATGACTCAGAAAATGCATCAGCTGGGCACTATGCCATTTTTCCCTCATCAAGGATGGTAACAAATGTGTCTGAACAATGCATCTGAGGACAGAGGAGGTGGGCGTGAGACTCACATCTAAAGGAGGGGAATCAGACCTATCCTATATTCTGGCATAAATTTTAATCAGTTATTATGTAATGGTTTTTTGACATATTGCTCAAGTTTGAACAATAAGTCGTTATATTTTAGGGGGAATAGGTTGATACCGAATAATGGTTGCATTTTCCAGGGATAAAAATACAAAAATTCTGCCTGAAAGCTATTAGGCACCTGGGATCCATACTGTATCACCAAATACTTTAAGAATTTGGGACTTGATATTCTGGAAAGAAGAGAATTGAAAACAGTAATTCAATACCTAGGAGAGCTCATTGTTAGGCTGAAATTTATATCCTGAAAATAGTGTGAGGCTCCTCTTCTATTTTGACACTTGTCTGTAAGGAGGTAGTACCTGGAATAAAAGCCTCCTGGCAAATCCCTTTACACACTCTGGCAAAAAGACACTTCCAGTAAGTTCTCTCATATGTCTTTTGCAATGTGGAGATGTGAGAGATGGCTGTGTTCTCTAGAAGCTCTAAGGCCTAATGTGTCCTATATTCATACGACCCAACATAACAAGCTGTGTAGAAAGAGGAATGAGAAAAGATCTGAGAAATGGTGGTGGCTTGCCCTTCTAAAAAATATTAACCCCATATTGGAATCTAAAATTAAAGAGCAGTGTATTTCAGGTAGATGAGACCTCGACTTTCAATGCGATATATTTAGAACAATTTTTCAATCAACCCCAATGGAAAAAAAAAAAAATACTATGCTGGCTTTCCACTAATGCAACACTAATCAGCATGCACTACTGATCCAAGAGAAGCGTGTGAGAATTAATTGAATTCTTCTGGGGCTATGATGAATAGAAATCTAAGTTAAAATGCAGAACTGAAAGAATATAGGATTACTATAAATTAGCTGATTGCTTTTATTTCTTGGAGTCAAGGAGACTTTTGTCCAAAACTATGGTAATGGTGCCTTGCCTTTTTTTTTTTTTTTGAGTGGCAGGAGTTATTAAAATAACAAGATCATAAAAAAGATGTCTGAAGCTCATCATAGGCAAAATCTTAGGATTGGCCCTGCTGTAGGATTGTCTCTTGGACAGTTGGTCTTAATGTCATTGTCCAAAAAAAACAGCTTAGATCTAAAACTTGCTCTTCCTAGGCATCCATGGCTTTACTTCATTTATAAAAGTAAGTTTTCATGATTTCCTATGTATTGTTTCATGTGTATTCTCCAATTAATAAGTCATGTAAACAGTTCCGACACCAATAATAATTGTTTATCATTCTAATCTTATAAGTGAGAATGCTGAGGCTAGATCTTGACTTTATATTGTACCCCACAATATTCCCCATTCCTGTGTTATAGTCTATTTCATCAGTTAATGGACTGTTATTTCTTGTGGTGCTTAAAATTATTACTTACATGCTTTATACTGGGTCTTTGTGTTTTGGGCAAACTAAGAGCTGTAAAACTCAAGCCTTTAACAGATATTGTGATGAGGTGAATGATTGGTAGAACTGTGCTTCTGTGCTCTTCATGCACAGCAAGCCATAGCAAACAGCTATTCAAACAGGGATGGGTCAGGTTTCGGCTTTCATTTTATTCACTGGGAATTGCCAGTTACAGCTTTCAGTGGAAAAATTAGCCTGGACATGAACTTTGGGCTCCCCTGTTTTTCTGTCTGAAAAACTTTGAGAATTTATCATGAGTTCAACATGCAGGGGTAATGCCATTTTTCTTCATTTAAGCATGGGATTAACACTTTAGGGCTTCATAATAACGTTCCCCTGTGTGTTTGAATATTAACAAAAGGAGAGGAATCCTCGGAAAGATAAAGCTACTAGGTTTGAAAGAATATTCGTGATGAATAATTAACTCATACTGAGAAATGCTTTAAAACCTCGGAAGCATGTTGAAATGTCAAAGAATACACTGTCTGAGCTGTTTTGTCAAGACTGGGTTAAAATAAGTTTTTATTTCCCCTTGTTAATTTTATGAGAACTAATTGGGTCATGTGGGTCCAGTTAAAAAAAATAGACAACTTGCTTTGCATTAGCTTTTTCAGGTCAGCAGATAATTTGATTTGAAAAGATTTCTCTTGTCGAGAGGTGTTTATAATTATAAAAATTTAATAATGAAGGCCTTACGCTCTGATGTTAAGTGAAAAAAGCAGGACCCAAAATAGTACATGAATTATTTTATTGATGTGAAATTAAGTAATCGTAAGGGGTAAGTGTGTACTTTTGTGTCACTCCACACTGGAGGGTAAATCATATGTGCCTCTTGGAACAATACTAAGCACATGCTAAGGCTTTAGAGAAATTGACCAGGAAACCAGAACTCCAGTCTAGGGCAGCATGCTGGTAGGTTGCTCTTTGACATTTGGGCAGTCCGTTCAACTTGTCCAGACCTCTGATTGCTTATCTGCTAAACAACGTGTGTTGGACAAATTGATTCCCTCAAGTCCCTTTGAGTTCTAAAATAAGATGTCTCTCTGTGGTATTCTTAACCTTCTTGGATTCGGAAATCTCTGTGAAGTTATTTTAAGATAAATAGAGGCTTTGTGGCTCTCAGATTAGGTAGGAACATGCTCTGATGATCGTTCAAGCTGATTCCTATTGCTTCTACCTCTGATGAGATGCTGAGATGAGATTTTTTTGGTGTGATTGATACTTCAAACCTTGATTAGAACCTGGTGGGGTAAAAAATAAACAAATTCAAAAACAAGAGGAGGGGGTAGGACTAGGCTAGTACGCAGTCTATTCAGAAAAAGCAGCTTTCCTTGAATTGTGGAGGCGAGAATGAGTAAGAGGCAGCATTAGAGGGAAGGCAGAATGCCATCCAGGGCTCCAGAAGACAAACTACTACAGCATTACAGAGCTGGAGATAGACCTCCAGCTCACTGGCTGACTCTGTTCCAACTTGCAGTGTGGCATCAAAACTCCAGCACTTTTGTTTCCTTTCACTCTGCAAACCCTTTGTAAAGTTTGTGTCAAAAAGAAATTGTTTTCTTGGTAAGCCAGTTTATTCCCTGTTGTAAGATGGAAGTACGCAGGATCCACTAGAGCACAAAAGCTATCTTTTATTTAGTAAATAGCATCTCCACCACTTCAATACACAAATAAAAAGAAAAACTCCAACAACAACGAATTGCCAGTTACGACCTAGATTGTAATTTTTACAACTCACAATGCAGAAAAAATTGTTTACTTTGTTTGCTGACACTGGCAACACTAGAGAACAGAAAATAGAAAGATGAAATCCAATAATAACTTACTAGTAAATTTATTTGATTTCAAGGGACACAGGCCTTCTTTCTCCTTCACTTCCACCATGGCAGCCACCCACAGCTGCATCAGAACTAGCAAAACAAAGGGTTCTCTTCGCAACATACCAGAAAAAACAAACGCTTCTTGCAAAGGCACAGTGTATTATCAGCCAAGGTCCCCCCGGATGTGACTGCAGTTTGGCAAATGACCCTCCATGTTTCTACCGTATGCAGGACGATCTTTTTTAGAAGCGTGTGTTGCTCTGTGGGCACTGCAGCTCATCACCACAATGAGTTAGTGGAATGGATACCTTTCAAAGAGTTTGTGAACCCAGCCTCCACCCTCTCAATGTTCTACGTCCTCCGTTCTCTGGTTTTCTATTCCTCAGCACTGCTGAGGAGGCTGGGTTATGAGAGTGGCTACAGAGAAGGATGTGGGCGATTGGATTGTCTTTGAATGCATTCTAAGATTAGCTACACGTGTTGGGGACTTATCAGCACTTGTGACAGAGGGAACTGATTTCTGGTTAGGGGGCACTTTGCCCTGAAATATAAAGCAGACTTTGGGCCACTGAAGCATGCCTGTTCAGCCAAGTCACAGAGTTTTGGTCTACTTAGCTTATGTTAATAAGGATGCAATTATTGTAGGGCTTTATTCAGCAATGAAGTAGTCAAAATGAAATGCAGAGTATGACGACAGGAGCTCTGTCTGTAGGAAACTCTCAGAGCCCCAGTCCCCTCATATATATATCCTAAAATACGAGCAGCACTTTCATAACCTCCTTACCCAAAACCCCTGTGAGAGTCAAATGAGTCAATGCATTTGAAATCTCTAAAATAGCAGTGGATACTAGTTATTCTCATGATCGACGTGATAAACAGAAATGAAATAAGCCTAGTCATTCCTAAATACTCTACTGACAAAAAGTAATTCCAAATCTGGAAGACCCCTTCCTAATTCCTATATTAAAAAAAATTAACGGAGAGGACAAAAATAATTATTTTTTAACTTCCCAACCATGTACTACCTGCGCCTATATTCTTAAAACAGAGCCATTCCGCAGATGACTTAGGTTTCTCTTCAGCATCAGAGTAATGAAGTGTAGATTCATTAGCACAATCTGCATAGATGTACGATACAAATGAAAAGAAAATCCCAATAACGGAACTAAAGAAAATGGAGATAAAAAGAAACTCATAGAGCTTTCTGAGTCCCTCTTTGATCAGCTTCCTGGGAACAAGAGTAAAGGAAAAAACCAACACAACTAGCCATCCCTTAAAAATGCTTTTTCTCTTTTCTAGGTAAGAAGCACCACAGGTGCAGGCTGAGGCAGGAGCTGGGGAATAACAGATCCCCACACCACTTGCTCTGCTGCATGCAGGAGAGAGATGCCATTTAAATAGAGAGTGGCATGGACATATATATACTACCAAATGTAAAATAGATAGCTAGTGGGAAGCAGCTGCATAGCACAGGGAGATCAGCTCGGTGCTTTGTGACCACCTAGAGGGGTGGGATAGGGAGGGTGGGAGGGAGGGAGACGCAACAGGGAGGAGATATGGGGATATATGTATACGTATAGCTGATTCACTTTGTTATACAGCAGAAATTAACTCACCATTGTAAAGCAATTATACTCCAATAAAGATGTTAAAAAAAAAAGAATTAACTTGAAAACTGAAAGACTGAAAATGTTAGAGAAATTGAGCTAACCCAGTGCTTGATGTTCTGAACAATGTGAGAAAAATGAACTCAACCAATAATCGGATGAGATTTAGCCTTGTTTTTTGTTTTTTTTTAAGATGAGGCATGTATTCTAACCAACTTCCTTCAGTAGTTTAAATAGAATTTCAAGAGCAAAATAAAACAAACACCAGGTGCCCACAGATTAGTCATTAGTGTCTGGGACTGGGGGAGAGAGGAAAGAGAAAGAGAGAGAATGAGAGAGAGAATGAACCAAGAGGGAGGAAAAGGAATCATACTTACTGAGTCAATGTGGGAAATACCATGACAGCTATTCTTTACTGAGGAAAACAGTTTTAATTCTTTAATGTTAGTGCTTCATATGGAACATTTATATTCACTATAATATAATTAAACGCTTATTAGAAAATGTTGGCTAGATGGTATTAACTGATTTTCCTGTGTTTGTTTTTGTTTGTTTTTACTTATTGAAAATATATCTGGTTATTAGATATGGCCTGTTAAAAAAAAAAAAAAGATAACTCACAGCATGGATAAGATGTGAAACTGGAGAATGTTACCATGTGCTGACCGCTGTTTTAAACAAATCGGTAGAGATTTACCTTTGAACATTATACAGAAGAAGCTAAGACAGGACTTAAGCGTAGAGCACAAGTGTGGTGGCAGATGGCAAACCGATAGTACAGGGGAATATCAGTAGTTTCTTCTCTTTACTTTTTAAATTTAGATTTATCTTAGGGGCAGTGATTCTGTGAGCTGCTTCCTCATTTTAAAGGTGCTAAATTGCGCATCTCACAGATAATGAAGTTGTTGTAACATCATCTATATTATTTACAGTTGGAGTTGTCTTGAGTTGCTCCTATTATATAAATCAAACAGCAGATGATACATTTTGGATTTCCATTTAAAAGAACACATTCTTCCTCTTGTTGAAATTTGTAATGCTATTATAGGTCTCGTTTCCATGTATCAAGCACCAATATTTTCTTTTGCTTCACAGAGTGCTGCAAATATATGCAGCTTTCTCATTTGGATATTATTAATTTTTCCATAGATCATATACAAAAGAAATTCCATCTGTGGATAAAAGGATCTATCAATAGTAGTAATAAAATTCATAACAGCAATGATAACTTTAATAGTTCCCAGTATTTATTAGGTATTTTCTTTGTGCCAAACATTCATCTAAAGGCTTTACATGTATTCATTCATTAAATCCTCCTAATAATTCTAGGAAGTAGGTATTACTATTAATTCTGTTGCACAGATGAGGAAACCAAGGCACAGTAACTTGTCCAAATAATCTCTTCAGAAGCAAGATGATTTAATAGGAAAGTAGTTCTTGAAAAATACACAGGCTCTTGTAGGAAGGTACCTCTTCATTATAGAGATGAAGTGAATAAACATATTTATGGTTTGAAGCTAAATATATTCCCCCAAAACTAGAAAAAAATAAAACAAACCCATATTTTACTAAGCTGCCTTTATCAGATTAACAAGCACTGGTGTTAAAAAATGCATATGGCATGAAGCGCTTTATTCTTTGTCATTTCTAACTCTTTTAGATAAAACCATTTAAACCTGGTGCAGTAGGAGAGACACATACCAGCCAATAATTCTATTTGAGTAAACCCTCTGGATTAAATGCGTGGGTTTTTTTTTTTCCCTCAAAAGAGTAATCTCTTAATGTCCAAGATTTAATATTTATCTATGATCCCTGGATTTAGAATCAACCTTCAGAATTTTCAGAGTAGCAGGAAGGATCTTATACATTCTCATTTTAGGAAGAACCAGAACAAAAGACACTAAGTCAGGGGCCCCTAATCTGGAGAATGGGCTTGCAAAGAGATTGTGTGTCTGTGAACTCTATGATATTAGTATACAGATAAAGTGTGTAGGTGCCTTTTCTTTGCAAGTGGGATTTAAAATGTTCATCAGATTCTCAAAAGGAACCAGCTCCCCCCAAAGGGTTAACTGAACTAAGTTACATGCCCAAGGTCACACAGCTGCTAAAACTGGGATTTAGTTTCTGTCTTCTTATTTCATATTCTTCCTAAGATACCTCAAAAAGTAATATTAAACAAATAAAAAAATCCACCTGAAAGCCATTTATATATCGCTTATTCTTTGGAAAAATTCACTTTGACAGAAGTCTAAGAACACAGTTGAAGACCTCTGGCTCTAAGATTTCTATCATAAGTGTTTCACAATGTATATTTCAAAATTCCTAAAAAGGCAGTCTTTGAATTAGGTTGATATGTATAGGCTCGGCCATTATGATTCAAAGGTGGCTACAGTCTTAAGTGACCTATTGGAGAGAAGAGGCTTCTTGATTCTTGAGTCCAACTGACTCATATGTTAAAATTTTGGCTCTGCCAGTAACTAGCTAATGATTATAAACAAGTTACTTGACTTTTTAAAGTTTAACAGTTTCCTTGTCTATTAAATTGGATGATAACAACTAGCTTTTGAGGTTGTTCTGAAAACTATAAATAACAACTATACATGATTTTATACTCTGTATATAAAATCTATGACATGATGCCCAACACATGGTAAATACCAAGACAGTCATATCTATCATAACGTCTTGTCTTTGTTGTCGAATTTAAAAGGAGGGTTTTAAATTTTGCTCTATATTTAGGCCTGGCCAACGATTTTAAAAAATTCCATGTCAACATGACTTTTAAAGTGAAATGTTAATTATAATCCTACTAATAGAAATATAGTACTGGCAGCAGTGAAGAGTAATTCTATTTTACAAAAAAAACAAAACAAAACTTTTTTTATCTAGGACTGTAATAGTTAGATTGAATTTTTGATAGTTACAAGGCAGTACAATTAATAATCTACCACTAATTGATATTCCTGAGTTTATAAGAAGTTGAAGATACATAAAAAGATATTTGAGCTAAGTAGATCACCTGTGAGGGACAGATGTAACATTCTGCAATTGTAGGACTCTGATGCATTTGGGTCACTGATGATTCCCCCTTTTGTGTCACTGCCTCAGAAAAGTTAGGCCATAAAGAGGGAAATGAAATATTTAATATGAAGTTTGTGTTATCCATGATACCAAATGATAAAATGGACTTTTTAGGTAAAAAGGCAAGGCTGGGTGTTCGGATCCATGCTAAGCTACTTAGTTACAGTCACATCCGGTATCAGTAGGAAAGCAGTGTGAGTGATGTGGGCCTATGGAAGCCTGGATCGAGGAATCAGAAGAGCTCAATTCTAATTTAAGCTATATTAATTGTTCACCTTTTACACTGAGAGAGTCAGGGCTGATTCTCTGTTTGAGCTCCAGTGAGTACAGTAAATAAGCTCCAGTGAGTACAGTTGTGAGTACAGTAAATAAGATAGTTGATATGAAAACTACATAGAGCTAACTCTTAGAGAACTCAAAAGTAAAAGATATTAGCACTGGGGAAATTGATACTCAGAAAAGTCAAGGTTACATAGCTACTTAGTGACAGAGCTGTGACCCAAACTTGCTTTTCATCTTTTGGTTTGTCCATTTCTCTTTTCGTACTTTAATAAAAGTATACTTTCTGGACAACTTTGGCATCTATAAGATTAAGCATATTATTTTATATTATTTTATTCACATATAAATATTAGTTTCCATTTAGTCTTCTTTGACAATATTTATCTTAAATCATTAAAATAAATCCCATCATCTCTTTTTTTCAGGAATTACTATTTTCTCTTAAGAACTGCTTAAACATGTTGGGATCCCAACAGTAACTGCATTGGTCAAAAATTCAATTGTATTTTCATACTGCTTACTCTCTAATTCAACAATTGTGATCATTTTGTAATTAGGACTCTCTTGAATTTATTCTGCATTTTCCCCAGCATACATAAAATAATTGTAATTCGGAAACACGTCATGAAGTGTCACTATTTTCAAGGGGTTCAGTAAGCACATTGGTGCCCATACACAATTCCTGATTCTTTTAAGTTTTTCCCTTGTCATCTTTCAGTGGAAGTATGTTAAAAGTTTTGCTCTATTAAACCAAGATAAAGACAACACGAGTCACTGTGGCAACACCCAGTTTTTTCTTTGATGTCATCAGATCACTCTGCAAAGTAATATGAAGAGAGTGATCAGAGCCACTGAGAGAAGAGCAACAACAAAAACACCTCAAATAAAACACTCAACCACAGTCACGTAAGTTATCACCACGGGTAGAACCCAAAACAAGCACGTTACATTTTATAAATTGTGCATGAAGTCACTTAACATTTTAATATACTTTAAAAATCTGGCTCTGTGTTATCAAAGCTCCCTTTATAGGAGAAGCCTCAGTTAGTGCTTCTGTGGTTCCAGTTGCTGGTATTTTTTCTGTGCTTAAGATATAGGATAATTGCTTTTCCCCTTAAATATCTGCTGGCTAGGGCTTAGTCAAAGATAAAATGCTGTTCATGGTTGTAATCTAGATTAAAGCTCTCTGTATGGCCCATAAACTTCAATTAAATGCTTCTAACCTTTTGCATAACACTTAAAATTGAAAAACTTTTGGTTTCTAGGTCACCTCTAGATTTAGGGTGTATTTGTGGGCACAGAGCTATAAAAAGGCAGGTTTTAGTCTGATTCAACTGCTTTGGCTCTTATACTGTAAAAATAGCATAGGAATGAAATGTACATAGTTTCCAACTATCATAATAAAGGTACAAGGAGGAACATTCTTTGTCCTTCGACATACTTTACTGTTAAGATGGTGGAAAATAACAGGTTAAGGAAAATAATGACAAAGCAGGCAAAAGTACAGGGAAGTGGTAGTACTGAATGACCTAATTCTGAGTGGAAACAATGCTACAATACAGCAAAGGCAGAATGACAAGTTCTCTAGCCAAGATCATGCCAACTGGGTTCTCAATTTACATTCATTTATTTTATTTTTATAATTTACCTTCACTAATGACAAAAAGACTTCTCTCCTCTATGTGTGACTTGGTTTAGTTTCTTATTTACTATGGATATGATTTAAGAGGCTTGAGACAAGAAATTGCTACTATAGTTTTTTACATTTTAAGATGGGAAATAGGTAAAATGTAAACCCTATATGCTAATCATCCACATATACCATTAACAGTTTTTAAACAGGACCGCAAAAGAAGCAACTACCTATTTGACACTATCCTGCTTGAACTAGCATTGGTGAAACTTTGATAAAACTGATCAATTTTTTCAATATGGAAAAAAGTTAACTCCTGAACACCTAGCATCTTTAATTGGCTCAAAAAGGGATTAAGACATTTTCCAACATCAAAAGTAAAATCGATTGTGAGACTTTTACAAAATATATCTATGCCACATAATACCATTTTGAGAAAAGGGGACTGAGGTATGGACTTGCTCAAATGCCAAAAGGTCGTTCTTATTCCTCCAAAATTGGAATTCAATGGTGTTGTTGCCTTTGGTGCTGACTGGGAAAGCTTTTAAGCAGAGTCTCACTTTCAAATTAACTTTGGATACTAGGGAGGCAGGTAGGACTTGGTCAGAGTTATGAGATAAAGTGGTGGTCATCATAGATTTCGGAAGCAGAAAAAAGGGAAAGATACTTGAACAACTATAGATGAAAATGTTTCAACTGTAAGGTACTAAAAAGGTCTGGGTCTGAAGCTAGTATTATTTAATGTTTCACAAAACATCTGGAAGAGGGTAAGCAGTGAACTTCCAAGTATGAAAAAGCCACAAAGCTCTTCTGAATGCCAATGAGGATGAATGTGGTATGTGGCAGTTGGTAGTCCAGGTTAGGATTTAAGTGACATTGTAAACTACTTTCTAAGGGCAGCAATCCAATGCACTACCATGGCCATAAAAGGCTAACAAAATGCCGAGTGCTGAACATGAGCTCCTAAGTGTCTTTAATATGCCATGTGAGAAGGATTTATTATTGGAAAGGGGTGAATGGATAATACTCTCATGAATCCCTCAGAGAAGCTAGGTATATTCGAGGAATAATCCTCATCTTCTAGGAGCAATCATTCCTTCTGGAATAAACTCCTTACTACTACAATTGTGAGAGAGATTACCAAGCAGTCCACAAATTAGATGAGCCAGACACTTCTAATGTGCTTAATTTTTATTAGTCATCACATCACCACTCCTAACTTTTTGACTGTTCCTAGTGGTTATCCAGAGTTATTGACAAACAAACCCCTCACCATTTTTAAGTAATAGTCTATGGGCATCTTCTGACAATCACCTGTTTATTCATAACCATCAGCAACCATCAGTAAAATGGGCAACCTCAATTTGCTTCCCCTATATAAACATGAACTGCATTATGAAATCTTTCATCCAGGGTAGAAGCAAGAAGGTAATGAGGAATGCCCTCGTGTTACATGGTGTCAAGGATAGTGTGTGCTCAAGGATCGGTATATTTGTATGAAAAAGAAAAAGTGAGAACAAGCAGTGCCCAAATCTTAAGTAACTGTTTTCATAGATGGCTGAACACCTAGTTAAAACTATATTTTCATGCACAATTTAAACCCATGAAAATAAAGGTATAAATAACATCTGCATTTCCTTACCTTCTATTGCTGATAGGAGAACTCGGGAATGATCATATGCGATTACATTTGCATATCTGTTCTTTGGTTTGTTTACTTCCAAGTTTGAATGTTCCCATGTGAACTGCTGGCCAGGGTCAATTGACTTGAAAAGAAAAATAGCACACATACATAAAATCAATACTGAATAACATCAGATTATAGGCATTTATCACGAGTAACAAACGATTTAAAAAGAAAATTCTGAAGCTACACTTCATCAAGCTGACCCTAGCTGTGAAGCTGAACACTCACATAACCAGCATAAGATGAAACGATTAATCATAGGAAAAAACAGTGATAGTCACCAACACTGCTTCAAATGGAAAAAGGAAATCAATATAGGTGTTCTGTTAATAGTGGAAAGGCAGGTTGGTTTTTTTTTTTTTTTTTTTTTCACTTTTCCATTTCCTTCTCTGCTGCTGTAGTTTACAAGTTATCTTGGTTCAATATTCCTTCCAGTTCTCTAGTTCTGTGTACGTTATTTTATCTTGCTTACCCTTTCCTATGTGGACCTAACCTCGTTCTTTAAGTTGACTGATCATTCACTGGATTCACTAGGCACAGGCGATTCTTTCGTCACCTGCAGGCTTACATCTTGAGGGCAACTTAAAGTTTTGTCTGTTTCTCCAAAACGTACTATGACCACTATCACAAGGCAATTTGTACAATTCAAACAGTTAAGAATAACAGTAAAGAAGGGAGGTCAGTTAAATCAAATAATCTTCTTAGTCAGAATATTAATTTATAATCTAATGCAGATAGGATCTAATCGCTTCTTAATTTATCATTATGTGTTATCATGTTTACAAAGTTTGCTTTTTATTCTTTATTTTAAACTTACTTTTTCTGATTTTTAATGTCTTTCCTTGATGCCTTA
Organism: Balaenoptera physalus; assembly: GCF_965194825.1. Lineage (NCBI taxonomy): Eukaryota > Metazoa > Chordata > Mammalia > Artiodactyla > Balaenopteridae > Balaenoptera > Balaenoptera physalus. The sequence continues at coordinate 58,458,337 of NC_138886.1, forward strand.
GTTCAACCAAAGTTGTTCAATAATCTAAAGTAAATATTTCACAGATATAAAATAATATATAAAGTTCTTTATGGTTAAAGCAGAACCATTATTTTGAGACTGAATTCAGGCTTTGATATAAAACTCTGGGGAACTTTTTAATGTCCTGCAATGTTATGGAAATCAAAATACTTTTTCTTTCATCATAGCATACTGACATTTTTTTAAGACTTATAGTTTCATGGTATATGGAAATATGAGTTCAGTAATTATAGAAACATGATTTTCAATGATCAAAATCAAGTTTTCAGACATAATTAATGATAAATTAGGTTTATATACAGATGAAATTCTTTAAAAAGTAAAAACACTTTCTTATGTTCATAAAATTTTTAAGTTATTTTTGATACCAGATATTTTCCACGCTTTTATGTGGCTATGTAGAACTTGAAAGTAAAATATATCCAACAGCTGTTACAATATTAAGGATGCACACATTTGTGTTAAAATGGATAGAGTTCAGCACGATAATAAAACTCACAAGTGTAAGGAGTCAAGCCTATTAACAGTCATGAATAAGCCTGCAAACATACAAAAATTCTCAGCAGTACAGATTGCAGCTTCTAATTTACTAAGGATTATAAAACCCTTTTTCCTTTCTTAGCCTATGCTAATCTGTATATAAACTAGTCAATCATTGAACAGAACTCAGCAAAATAATTATCCACGTCTTAGAGTCTAAAGAATAATGTAATTAGGGGTCTTTTAGTCTGCTTTTCCAGGGAAGCTCATCATCTCCTCTGCAGAATGTACTCCTCTCCAAGTATGCCATGAGCTAAAGGGAGTTGAAGCATTCAGATGCCTGGGTGGCAGCCCTCAAGTCAACCTTGAGCCTTCTCCACACAAAGCAGCTCCATTCAGTGACCAAGCCTGCCTTAAAAAATTCTCAGATCCGTCCCAAATCTATCATCCCCTAAATCCCCGTCCTTCAGTATCTGATGTCTGATTGGAATCCCTTCTCTAAACTCTCACTCCAATCCATTCTTCATACCAAAGTAGACATTCTAAAGCACAACGCTGGATAGGTTAGGACCCTGTTTAAGAACTTCCACTGGCTCTGGGTGACCTTCAGCTTAAATTCTGGAGTCCTTAGCCAGCATCCTACCTAGACACCTTTAGTCGTCTTTGCATCTACAAAGGCCTCAATAAATGGTTTAACAAATGTTTTTTAAATGAATTGAACTGATGAATAACTGTTGCTGAGAAAAGTTCATAAAGAGAAATCATGGAGTAATTCCTTCTTTTAACATGGGAGTTAGAGAACAGACTTTGGAAACTGCAATGTGCAGTGCATTACTAGTTTAATACTTTAACATTCATTATCATATGGCTTAGTAGTTAACTGCGTGATCCTGAAAGTACAGCTACCACTGATATTCCACTTTACACCGATGAGCATTAGTGAGTACATAAGCTTCCTACACATCATTCTCTAAAATATCCCAAGAAGCTCCTAAGCTCACTGATATACAGTCATTCCTTTGGTGGAAGACCTTACTCCCTCTGATGGCCTTGTTCCTCAGGTTACGATCACTCATATATGTGTAAATGGCATGCATTTAATTAGACTAATGAAACTGCATCGACCAACTCAAAGACACTGTGAACTCATGTTCATTTCCACTCTTGCCACACATTTGCAGCCGTCTGCATGATGTATTTGATACTACATAGAAGAGTTTAAAAACCAGTAATGGAAACATAAGCTTGTATGTCACATATGTTAATATGTTTAGGCTTAAAGTGTGACCCAAGAGATAAAGACCTGCAGGTAATCGGATAATGGTAATAACAGCTGCCAGGTCATTATGCTTTACATGCAGTATCCTGTTTAATTTTCACAAATGTTATGAGGTAGGTATTGTTGTTTTCTCCATTTTGTAGACAAGGAAACTGAAGTAAAGAAAGACTAATTCAATAAATTTTACTGAGGGACTTCTCTGTGGCAGGCATTTTGGTGGTTAAGTAATTTGCTCATACAGCTACCCTCATACATTTACCTTCATACATTTACCCTCAAACCCAGGTTTGGGTGATTTCAAAGCTCACTGATGAGTAACAGCTGGTAATTACTAAGCCACGGTGCTACTTCACTATCCAGAAAGCCATTGCAAAGCGAAGAAGCCCAACCTATGAAACAGACTTCAACATAACTATCCTTTATCTCATCAGTCCAAATGATATTTCTTTCCAACTGATCATCCTGTGTGTATGACCAGGCCACCCAAGATGGCTGTTCTCTTGCTCTCTGTACATCCCCTGCTCGACCACTGTCTGCTTCCCCTACACCCTACTCACAGGACTGACCTTCCTACATACTTGCCCCAGGCCCCGGCTAGTGATGGTTCTACTCTTTAGATCAGAACATCTCCACCTGATAGCTTATCAAAGGGGCGGTGAGGGGCGTGCCCCTCTGCTAGTTTCCCTGGTAACCAACAAAGACAACCTGAAGTCAATTCCCCACGTAACTGGTAACCTCCCCTCCCCCGGTCACGAAGGCTGCCGCCCTGTTCTGCCCGCTGCTGTCTGCTGTCTGATCTTGGTGGGATGTCGCTCCGGGACCTCGCTTCAGACCTGTAAGCTCCCCCATTCATAAAACCACTGACGTCTCTGTCGCCGACTCCGGGCTCTTTCTTCAGTCTTGAAGCTGGGCAAGCACAGGCCTGGCAGGCCCACGGGGGTGCAGCCCAGCAACTGGCGGAGTGGCCAGGAGACTGAGGAAACTCCCGTGAGCGCCGGGATGTCGGGAAGGAAGGCCGGGGAATGGCAAGCTGTAGGGGCCGTCCGCTATCAAGTGGGGCCTGAAAGTTACGGGTGTGATCCCGGGGTGGCCGTGCACTAATGTGGGACCCAAAAGTTGTGGGGATAATCCTGAAAGTTGCGGAGAAATCCCGGGGGGGCCGTCCACTAGTATGCGGGGCCCGGTAGTGGCTGCCTTGATGAATGGGGGCCACCAAGAGAGTTCACAGAACTCTCACAGACACCCCAAGGCTCTTGTGGAGATATTGGCCGCCGTTACAGTGGAAAAACAGTGGCCGCAGCTCGGGCCTGGGAGTTGCTTTTTATATTAAGAAAGGCAAAGAGGCTGAGCTGACAGCTGAGGCGAAGGTTAACTTGAATGTTGATTGATGTTCCTCTGAAAGTGAGCCATGTGAATGTGAGTGAATGATATGTATTACTGTCTATCACTGGTATTTGTTTAAAGTGAATTGGCTATTTAGAAACTGAAAAAAAAATCCCTGAAAATGTCCAAGATGGGACTCTTTTGACATTCTAAAACTGTTTTTTTGCATATGCCCTAAGAGGAAGTTAGCTTTCGAGAGGGAATTGGTATTTCTCTTCTTGTGCCTTTGAGATGTAAATGATCTACCTGGGTTCTCAGGAACTTTAATCATCTGGTCTCTGAGAGTGAAGAAAAAAAACAAAGAGGGCTTTTTAAACTCTAGCAGGAAAACTGAAATCTCTTTGTCAGTATAGATACATGTCTATGTGTACCTTAGAAATATGTCTCTGCCTCTAAATGGCATGGCCAAGATTGGTTTGTGGATGCTCTGTTTAATTGGATTAAGAGAAGCTAAGTGCTTATATAAATTCATTGATATCTCTGTCGCTGACTCTGGGCTCCTTCTTCGGTCTTGGAGCTGGGCAAGTACAGGCCTTGTAGGCCTAAGGGGTGCAGCCCAACACTGTGTCATTCTGGGGCCATTACATAAGAAATCAAGATTTAAAAATGAGGTTGGCTTCCCATGGATGATAAAGCAGATGGGATGCAGCTTACATTTATACTCGTTTTACACGGATCAAACAAACATTGATTAAATAATGCTGACTTGTCTTTGTGCAACACATATCCATCCATCTGTATCTATCTGTCTGGCTGAATGTTTAACAATACACAGCATAGGTCATTATTTTGGAGCTTGTCAGAATGCTGAGAGCAGTAAACTCAGTAAAGAAGAATAACTACTGAAAGTAGATGAGGTATAAGAAGATCTTTTAGATTAAAACAAACTGGTTGAGGAAAATCAAATTTCAATTATCCATGTTAATGAGGCAAAGATATCATGGATGAATAAGACCCTAATATTCAAAACCCAGTGTTTAGGCTTTTCTTAGTGCTAATGAAGACACTGTTGCTTTGCTTCTTTGTTTTCTGGCTTCTCTTGTTGAGAGCTTCTCAAGGAAGAATGGAATGGCCAAAATGGACAAAGAGCAACACAGGTCTTGAGTGATACAGAAGTTGATTTTCAATTCAACCTTATAATTTTGGCCAGCCCATCATAACCATGCATCTTCCTACTGTAAGATTAAGCCGAGGCCACCCCAATATTATTCAAAGCAAGTTGATATAAGCACCCTTGTTCCTAGTGGATTCAATCATTTCTTGCTGTTAGTATTTGGTTTTCCTGAGCTTGACTCTCAGATTATCTCCGCTCATCCTTCTGTGTCTATTTATCCAAACAACATTCACTTGGGATCTACCTCCTTCTTTATCCAAACAACATTCAGTTGGGATATACCTCCTTCTTTATCCAAACAACATTCACTTGGGATCTACCTCCTTCTTTATCCAAACAACATTCACTTGGGATCTACCTCCTTCTTTATCCAAACAACATTCACTTGGGATCTACCTCCTTCTTGTCACTCAATCCAAAATTCGACCCTCTTGAGCCAGAATCCTAACCAGGTCCTCTTCAGCCTCCCCTGAGAATTTTGCAAGTTGGAAATGAAGTAAAGTAGACTTATTCAACCAAAAGTTGATTAATAGACTTTTTAAGAATTTACATGAAATGTGGATGTTACATTGTCACAGAATTTATAAACAAGAATGCTATTTCATAATATTAACTTTTGTTTCTCCAATCAACAATGCCCTTGAAGATGTGCCAGATGAACCCTATGTAGCATCTAAAACTTTACCAAGATGCCATACCATTCTGCACAGCCTCCCCACCTGCACACTTGACACATGACACACTCCCCTTCCTCCCCCCAGTAGCTTTTGACCGAATCACTCTAATGCTAACACATCCTCAACTCCCTGCCTTAGCCTTACTGAGAAAAAGTGACAAAATAAAAGGAAAATCCCCCTGTTAACTTAAAGAAGAAAGGGAAGGCCCTAGCTAAATACTTGCTAATATCAAGTATTTTGCATTTATGTAGTCTTTAACTTGATGGTCTGAAAGTTCTAATTTTTTCTTTAATCAACTGTAACTTTGCCTTAAAATAGGTAAGAAGAAAAAAATAGGTAAGTGGAAATAAAAGCTACGTTTTAACTTATGGATTTACAATTTTGCCCTGTATTCTTGATAAAAAGCTAGAATTAAAATGTAAGTATTTTATATGATAACTAACACTTATGTAACATTTACTTCTCATTTGTATTTCTTTGCTTCACATATCTTAAGCCATTTTATCTTCACACAGACCCTGGAATTAGTTTCCATTATTATCATAATTCTGTAGATGAGGAAACTGAGGTGGAGAGAAGCTAAATTACCTTCTCAGAGCCAGACAGTTACTAGGTAGAGAAGCTAGATTTGGGGCAGAGGTATTCTGTACCCTGCACCCCTCCCCTGCCCCCATTTGAGTGACTAACCACCGTGCTATGCTTCCTGTCTGGCCAAGTTGGAGAAGATCCCTTGACTGTTTCACACATGCCTTTCAGTTGTTCTCCTGAAACACAGTGGGAAAGCTAGGAACAAAAATCTCTATAGTGCTTCTGATCTATATTTACAATTCTAAATTCAAAACAAAAAAGCGCTCATGAATTTGCACATCAGATTACTGTCATTGAGTAAAATTACATCTTGATATGAGACTGACCTTTTTTGACAAAGCTGAAGTCATCATCTTACAGCAAAGCCCTTTAAATATGATTTAAAATTTCAACTTCTCTATCCAGAAGAAAAATATTATTCCCACGTGCAAAACACCATACAAGTTGCTCTGTCTTCCACTTCTCACTCCACCAGTAGAAAACCTCAAAAAATTCCCTTTAGAAACTCATCAAAGAGAAACCACAAAAAAGATATATCCTGTTTTTGTGTGTTTTAAAACAACTAACAAGATTTAATTATATAGAAGTAACAGAGCAGCTACTTGACTAACCAAACTATGGGTCAGACTAAGCATCCTTTATACAGAGAACTGAACTTTCATTGACCTTAACCTCCAGAAAAATACTATCGTTCCACATAGTTCCCCATCAGTAGGCCCATTTGGTCTTCAGTGTGGTTTGCCCCTAGATATTCTCAAGTCCTTTCTGAGGTTTAGAAGAGCAATCTGCCATTGACTGTGTATTTCTGTAATGAAGCCTTTTTAATTTTATTTTTTAATATTAATTCTTTTTTGGCATGTTTTTCTTTTTTTTTTTAACTTGAAGTAAAGTTGATTTACAATGTTTCAGGTATACATCAAACTCATTCAGTTGTACATATGTATATTCCAGATTCAGTTTGTTTTCTATGTCTGTGAGTCTGTTTCTTTTGTAAAGAAGTTCATCAGTATCATATTTTAGATTCCACATATAAGTGATATCATATGATATTTGTCTCTGTCTGACTTACTTCATTTAGTATGATAACTGCTAGGTCCATCCATGTTGCTGCAAATGGCATTATTTCATTCTTTTTTTTTAATGGCTGAGTAGTATTCCATTGTATGTATGTACCACATCTTCTTTATCCATTCATCTGTTGATGAACATTTAGGTTGCTTCCATGTCTTGGCTATTGTAAATAGTGCCACTATGAACACTGGGGTGCATGTATCTTTTCAAATTAGAGTTTTCTCCAGATATATGCCCAGGAGTGGGATTGCTGGATCATATGGCAATTCTAGTTTTAGTTTTTTTAGAAACCTCTATACTGTTTTCCATAGTGGCTGTACCAATTTACATTCTCATCAACAGTGTAGGAGGGTTCCCTTTTCTCCACACCCTCTCCAGCATTTATTATTTGTAAACTTTTTAATGATGGCCATTCTGACGGGTGTGAGGTGATACCTCATTGTAGTTTTGATTTGTATTTCTCTAATAACTAGTGATGTTGAGCATCTTTTCACATTGGCCATCTGTATCTCTTCTTTGGAGAAATGATTTAGGTCTTCTGCCCATTTTTTGATTTGTTTGTTTGTTTTTTTGTTATGGAGTTGTGTGAACTGTTTGTATATTTTGGAAATTAAGTCCTTGTTGTTTGCATCATTTCCAAATACTTTCTCCCAGTCCATAGGTTGTCTTTCCATTTTGTTTATGGTTTCCTTTGCTGGGCAGAAGCTTGTAAGTTTGATTAGTTTGTTTATTTTTGCTTTTATTTCTATTACTTTGGGAGACTAACCTAAGAAAACATTGCTAAGATTTATGTCAGAATGTTTTGGTCATGTTCTCTTCTAGGAGTTTTATGGTGTCATGTCTTATATTTAAGTTTTTAAGCAATTTTGAGTTTATTTTTGTGTATGATGTGAGGGTGTGTTCTAACTTCATTGATTTACATGCAGCTGTCTAGCTTTCCCAACACCACTTGCTAAAGAGACTCTAAAGAGACTCACTTTTCCCCATTGTTTGTTCTTGCCTTCTTTGCTGAAATTTAATTGACCGTAGGTGTGTGGGTTTATTTCTGGGCTTGCTATTCTGTTTCATCGATCCACCTGTGTGTTTTTGTGCCAGTACCACTGTTTTGATTAGCGTAGCTTTGTAGTATTGTATGAACTCTGAGAGGATTATTCCTCCAGCTTTGTTCTTTTCCCTCAAAATTGCTTTGGCAATTTAGGGTCTATTATGGTTCCATATAAATTTTAGAATTATTTGTTCGAGTTCTGTGAAAAATGTCATGGGTAATTTGATAGGGATCACATTAAATCTGTAGATTGCTTTGGGTAGTATGGCCATTATAACAATATTAATTCTTCCAACCCAAGAGCCATGAGGTATCTTTCCATTTCTTTGAATGAATGAATCATCTTTAATTTATCAGTGTTTTATAGTTCTCAGTCTTTAACCTCCTTGGTCAGGTTTATTCCTAAGTATTTTATTTTTTGATGTGATTTTAAAAGGGGTTGTTTTTTACTTTCCCTTTCTGATATTTCATCATTAGTGTAAAGAAATGCAACTGATTTCTGTGTTAATCTTCTTTCCTGCTACCTTGCTGAATCCATTTCAATTCTAGTAGTTTTAGTGTGGAGTCTTCAGGGTTTTCTGCATATAGTATCCTGTCATCTGCATATAATGACAGTTTTACCTCCTCCCTTCCCATTTGGATATATATTATTATTTTTTTTTTTTTTGTCTGATTGCTGTGGCTAGAACTCCCAATACTATGTTGAATAGAAATGGTGATAGTGGGCATCCTTGTCTTGTTCTGGATTTTAGCAGGAAAGCTTTCAGCTTTTCACTGTTGAGTATTATGTTGGCTGTGGGTTTGTCATAAATAGCTTTATTATATTGAAATACGTTCCCTCTATACCCACTTTGGTGAGAATTTAATTTTGAATGGATGTTGTATTTTATCAAATGCTTTTTCTGCATCTATTGAGATGATAATGTGGTTTGTCTTTTCTTTAATTGATATGGTGTACCCCATTGATGGATTTGTGTATGTTGAATCATCCTTGTGACCCTGGGATGAATCCAGCTTGACCATAGTGTATGATCTTTTTTGTGTGTTGTTCCATCCAGTTTGCTACTATTTTGTTGAGAATTTTTGGATCTATATTCTTCAAAGATATTGGCCTGTAACTTTATCTTTTGGTAGTGCCTTTGTCTGGTTTTGGTATCGGGGTGACCTTTAGAATGACTGTTAGTGTTCCCTCCTCTCCAGTCTTTTGGAAGACTTTGAGAAGGATCAAAGGTTCTTCTTTGTTTGTTGAGTAGAATTCCACATCTGGTTCTGGACTTTTGTTTGCAGAGAGTTTTTTAAATTACAGATTCTATTTCACTTCTAGTGATTGGTCTGTTCAAATTATCTATTTCTTCTTGATTCAGTTTTGGTGGGCTGCATGTTTCTAGAAACTTGTCCATTTCTTCTAGGTTGTCCAATTGGTTGGTATATAATTGCTCATAGTGTTTGCTTATTTTTTTGTGTGTTTCTGTGTTATTCCTTGTTATTTCTCCTCTTTCATTTCTTATTTTTGTTTATTTGGTTCCTCCCTCTTTTCTTCTTGGTGAGCTTGGCCAGAGGTTTGTCAATTTTCTTTACACTTTCAAATAATTAGCTCTTTATTTTATTGTTTTTTCCTATCTTTTTAATCTCTTCTATTTATTTTCTCTCTGATCTGTATTACTTCCTTCCTTCTGCTGACTTTAGGTTGTTTGCTCTTCTTTTTCTAATTATTTTGGTGGTACGTTAGGTTGTTTGAGGTTTTTCTTATTTTTTTGGGGGGGAGACCTGTATCAGTATGAACTTCCTTCTAAGGACTGCTTTTGCTGCATCCCATAGATTTTGTATGGTTGTGTTTTCATTGTTATTTGTCTTAAAGCATTTTTTAATTTCCTCTTTTTCATCATTGACCCATTGTTGTTGTTGTTTTTTAATTAGCATATTGTTCAGTCTCCACGTAATCATTTTTTTCTCATTTCTTTTTCTGTGGTTGATTTCTAGTGTCATGCCATTGTGGTCAGGAAAGATGTTTGAAATAATTTCTATCATCTTAAATTTGTTGAGGCTTATTTTGTGCCCTAGTATTGGTCTATCCTAGAGAATGTTCCATGTGCACTTGAAAAAAATGTGTATTCTGGTTTTTTTGTATGCAATGTCCTGAAAATATCAATTACGTCTAATTGTTCTATTATGTCATTTAGGGTCTCTGTTGCCTTACTGATTTTCTGTCTGGATGATATATCCATTGATGTAATGGGGTGTTAAAGTCTCCTAGTATTATTGTATTCCTGTCAATTTCTCCCGCTATTTATATTAGTATTTGTTTTATCCATTTAGGTGCTCCTGTATTGGGTGCTTATATGTTAATGAATGTAATATCCTCTTCTTGTATTGATCCTGTTATCAATATATAGTGCCCGTCTTTATCTTTCTTTATGGGCCTCGTTTTAAAGTCTGTTTTGTCTGATAGGAGTATTGCTACCCCCACTTTCTTGTCATTTCCAATTGCGTAAAATACCTTTTTCCATCCCCTCACTTTCAGTCTATCTGTGTCCTTTGCCCTAAAGTGGGTATCTTGTAGGCAGTATACTGTAGGCTCTTGTTTTATTATCCAGTATGCCACTCTGTCTTTTGATTGGAGCATTTAGCCCACTGACATTTAAGGTAATTATTGATAGATATGTATTTACTGCCATTTAAAACCTTGTTTTCCAGTTGGTTTATATTTCTTCCTTGTTCCTTTTTCTTTTTGTCTTTCCTTTTGTGGTTAGATGGTTTTCTTTTTGTTATGCTTGTGTTCTCTTCTCTTTGGTTTTTGTGAATTTATTGTCTGTTTATAATTTGTGGTTGCTGTGGTTTTTCAAGTATGTTTATTATATCTACTTGCTTTAGACTGGTAGTCACATAGCCTCAAACACATTCTAAAAAATAAAAAGATCAACATTTTCTTACTCCCTTCCCCCATGTTTTATGATTTTGATGTCCTCTTTTACATCGTCATATTTACCCTTTTGCTGTTCATTGTAGTTATTATCGTGTTCACAACATTTTTTTTTTTTTTAATTCTGTGTACTGGCTTTTTAAAATGATTTACTTTCCGATTGTTATTTTCTCTTTCCTATCGATTCTTGCTTTTCTATTTAGAGAAGACCTTTCAATATTTCTTTTAGGACAGGTTTAGTACTGCTGTATTCTTTTAGTTTTTGATTGACTGAGAAATTCTTTATCTCTCCTTCTATTCTAAGTGATAATCTTGCTGGGTAGAGTATCCTGGGTTGCAGGTTTTTCCCTTTCAGGACTTTGAATATATCTTGCCACTCCCTTCTGGCCTGCAGTGTTTCTGTAGAGAAATCAGCCAATAACCTAATGGGGGTTCCCTTGTAATTAATTCTGTTTTTCTCTTGCTGCCTTTAGAACCCTTTCTTCAACTTTGGCTATTTTACGTTTAATATATCTTGGTGTAGGTCTGTTTGGCTTCATCTTGTTTGGGACCCTCTGTGCTTCCTGTGCCTGGATATCTGTTTCCTTATTTAGGTTTGGGAAGTTTTCAGTCATAATTTCTTCAAATACATTTTTGATCTCCATTTCTCTTCTATTTCTGGGATCCCTCTTATGCATAGATTGACATGCTTAACATTATTCCATAGGTCTTATATATTGCTTTTTTTTTTTCATTTTTCTGTCTGCTCTTTTTGTGTGATTTCCATTATTCTATCTTCCAGATCACTTATTCATTCTGAATTATTTAGTTTGCTATTTATTGCCTTTAGCTTGGCCTTTGACTTGGTAAGTGAGTTTTATAGTTGGCTCCTCTTTATAATTTCTAGTTCCCATTCTGATCCACTCCCTCCCCCCTTTTTTCTTGTGTTCTACCTGGTTATGTGGTGATCTTTCTTGCACCTTTAGTTGTATGAGATCTTCTGCTAGTGTTCTGTAGATATTCTGTGAGAATTGTAGATGTATTTTTGATGTATTTTTGGTAGGAGATAAGCTCCATATCCTTTTATTCTGCCTTCTTGATATCCCCGATTTCAATTTTCTTAAAATTACCAAGGCTTGTTTTTGTGGCCTACCGTGTGGTCTATCCTGGAGAATGGTCCATGTGCATTTGAAAAGGATGTGTATTCTGCTGCTATAGCATGGAATGCTCTATAAATATCAATTAAGTGCATTTGGTCTAATGTGTTATTTAATGCCTGTGTTTCCTTATTGATTTTCTGCCTGAAAGATCTGTCCATTGATGTGAGTGGGGTGCTGAAGTCCCCTACTATTATTATGATTTCTCCTTTTATAGCTTTTAATATTTACCTTATATATTGAGGTGCTCCTATATTGGGTGCATATATTTTTACAAGTGTTATATCTTCTTGGATTGAGCCCTTGATCATTATGTAGTGTCCTTCTTTGTCTCCTGTAACAGTTTTTATTTTAAGTCTATTTTGTCATATATAAACTTTGCTACTCCAGCTTTCTTTTGATTGCTATTTGCATGGAATATCTTTTTCTGTCCCTTCACTTTCAGTCTATATGTCTCTCTAGATCTGACGTGAGTCTCTTGGAAGCAGAATATATATGGGTCTTGTTTTTGTATCCATTCAGCCAGTCTGTGTGTTTTGGTTGGAGCATTTAGTCCATTTACATTTAAGGTAATTATCTGATATGTATGTTCTTACTGTCATTTGGTTGTTTTGGATTTTTTTTTCTTTTCTTTCATTCTCTTGTGATTTGATGACTATCTTTAGTGTTATGTTTGGATTCCTTTTTCTTTTCTGTGTGTATATCTATTATAGATTTTTGGTTTGCTTTTACCATACATACACACACACACACACACACACACACAAACACAAACACACACGTGATTATTTTATATTGCTGATCTCTTAATTTCAAATGCATTTTAAATAGCCTGCTTTTGTACTCTCTTCCCCTCATGATTACTGTTTTTGATATCATATTTTACATCTAATTGTTTGTGTGTGGATTATTTCCTACCTTTACAGTGTTTTTGCCTTTATTGGTGAGTTATTTTCTTCCACAGTTTTCTTATTGTTAGTTGTGGCCTCTTCTTTTTTGCCTAGAGAAGTTCCTTTAACATTTCTTGTAAAGTTGGTTTGGTGGTGCTGAATTCTTTTAGCTTTTGCTTGTCTATAAAGCTTTTGATTTCTCCATCAAATCTGAATGAGAGCCTTGCTAGGTAGAGTATTCTCAGTTGTAGGTTTTTTCCTTTCATCACTTTAAATGTACCATGCCACTTATGAAACCTTTTTAAAATTCTCATTCATTCATATTCTCTCTCCCCATTTGAAAATGGTAAATTAATATGTATCCGTTTGAAAAAGACCAGTGTTTGCATAGTTGGGAAGGGCTATATTTTGCACAATTAGCAGAGGCCTGCAAAAGACATAATGAGTACTTGCATCAAAGAGAACAGCATGAGTTCAGTTGAATCCAATGGTACTTTAAAAACTGAAATGTGAGGAAGGGATGGAAAGTATGGTGATGAGCAAAGTCTGGGAATCAGAACTCAGGGTACTTGCTTTCCTTTTGCCCCTGGTTAGCTTTGGCAGGTCACATACTTGGGTCTGTTTGCTCTGTGTTCCTTTTTTTCAATTACTGTCATCCAAGCATCAGGTTTGTGCCTTTATTTTCTCTCTCTTTACCCAATTAGTTAACAAAACTTCCTATGTCTTTCCCTATAAAGTACCTCTGGTCTAGGCCCCCATTAGAGTCTGAAGGACTGAAATAGGGACTTTTCAAGGCTCTCAGTGTTAACTAATGAATGGATGTGGGAATTCCCCACCTTTAAGAGAAAAAGGATGTATAATTTATAAACATACCACACTCATTGAAGGCATCAAAAAGTGTTTCGATCAGGTATTTTTTGTTCATAGCTAAATTTTCTTCTTTAAATAAGTGATAAAATTGCATCAACTTTAAATGTTGCCTAAAGATTTGAAATGAAATTCTGATTATAACTTATTATGTAACAAATACTTACAGAAAATGCCCTCAATAATGTCTTTATTTACATTATTAGAATTGATATGTAGAGAAGCAGAAAGGACAAACTATACTCATAGTAAGCCATTCAGCCATATTAGGTGAGAAAATATTTCAGGCTGTCCTTTGATAAACATTTTTATATCTTGGCACTAAGGATGAGTTAGTTTATTTCTTGAGGATACCATTTACGCCTACATGTACATTTAACTTACCCTAATTTACTATGGATTCAAAATGACAAAAACAGCAACAACAACACACTACTGGATTCTTTTTCAACTCAGTAGGACAAAGCTATGTGGTCTCTACTATGCAGATAAGCTGTTTTACTTGATATATGTGACTCTGGAAGATTATTTTTTGACTGCCTCTTTCAAATAAAAGTTCAAAAAAGAAGGTACAGTTTTAAGATCTAAAGAATTAAAAGCCCCAATTTTAAAAATTATACTCTAATTTTTAATGTGCCCCAACATTTTCCTGGATATAACTCAATGCAGACAAGAAGAGAGACATTTATTCCTAGTTCCCAAAGGCAATGCTCTAGAGGGATGGTGGTGGTGATATCTTTTAATCCAAATGTTTTAGGTTTTAGCTGTATATTGCCTGCTTCAAATTAAAGTGAATAATAAAAAAGGGACGGACAAAATTATAGTTGATCTTATAGACTAGAGCTTCATGGAGAATCATTTTATAAATATAATTCACAGACTAGGATTTCTAATGTTATTTGCAAAAGCAAAAGGAATTAGGAATTTTCTAGACAGTTTGGGGCAAGAAAATGGTATTAGAAATTTATTAACTGCTCTGATTAAAGAGATAAAGTTGATTGAATCGGTAGAAAGTAATTAAAATGTTTATGAAGAGAACTGTCTATAGGTAACAAACAAAATTATTAAATGCAATTGATGTTCAGCATTTAACTTAAAAATTCACAGTGGTACCCTTTCTTTTCCATGACTAAAAGGGCACTTTTTTTCGGTACTGAATTAGCAAGATGAATGTGTTTATTCCTCGCCATTCTTTGTAAATGTTGGCACATCTGTTTAGACTCAAAAGTAGTAAGTGAAATAAAATGTTTAAGACAACTGATACAAAATTATCACTAAAAGAAATTATAGATGTTTCCACCCACTGAATTAAGTATGAAGACGTGTTGGAGTTGCGGGGGGCTTATATCCTAGTTTACACCTGCTGTCCCAGTTTAATTATTAATAGGACCATCTTTTACTCTCATAGTGGCCCACTTTGGGGAATAAATTATAAGGTTAGAGCAGGCTCTAACTTCTTCACATCCACATCTATATCTTGGGGTCTTGGTGAGCTTCATGATATAGGGTCATAACCATCACAGCCAGGGGAATACATATATATGGAAAGAGAGTAAGAGACAGACAGATAGACAGATGGCAGGTTCTACTTACTAAGTTCACATACAAACTCTATCACATGGGGTGAGTGGGGAAAAGTAAAGACAGCAATTTCTTCAGAACAACACCTATTCCACTTATCTACTCTGCTGATGTAAGAGTGGGATATAAAAACCAGAATGAGAGAAGCTGGCTGGTCTGACCCAATGATTCACCCTTGTTGAGCTTTCCTATGGGACAGCACAGAAGATAGAAAAAAAAAGAGAGAACAGAACATGTGATTCTTAATACACATTTATCCTGCTCTCTACTAATCCAGCAATTTAGCCTACTCAGATTATACATAACTTTTCCTTCTGGGGCAGGGCAGTAGATGGGAGGAATGTGATGGTACATAAACTGGTTGGATGTGTATTCGCTTGTGAAGGAAAAGAACAAAGTTAAGGAACTGACTTTATATACTCATCATTCCATATAAATCTTTAATCTTTTGTGTCTAACATACTTCATAATATTTTTAAATTATTATTGAAAAATAGGTATAATTAGCTATAATTTCTTCCTTTCTTTTTTTTAATGCTCTGTAAATGGAACCATAGGTTTATTCTATTGCTTGAGTATTACACAATTACACCATCACATGTCTTCAAATATAATATGTTCTAAAGTATTAGAACATATATTAAAAGATTTTTCAAAATATCTGCATTAACATACTTAAAGAAATTCTATGTCAATCAGGGATAGAGAAAGTAAGTCATAGACACATAGAAAATGGAGGATCAGAGAGGATGATGACCATGGTTTGGTCCTCTCAGAAAGATGGTAGCATCCAGTCATCACAGCTTTATGACATAGCCATTAAGATCCCATAACTAATGAAAGTGAGGTCTCCATAAATCAGTTACCACTCAAAAGTTTATGAAACTAAGGATCAGGTTCTGAAGTAGAGTGACCTTATCAAAAGGTACTTTCATGGTACCTTTTGGTACCTGGAGGCTTAGTTTGGTACCTGGAGGCTTAGTTTGGCATCACTTTGTCTTCCCCAACTGACTCCCATTCATCTTACTGTGCTCATTCTTCAAACTAAGCTGGTCACTGATTCATCATCTCCTAGGGTTAGACTTCAGACATACCGTCAGGCACTAAACTTTGCCTAAATGCCTTGAAAGTGAAAAACGTGTTTACTAGACAAATGCATAGGACAGTCATTGTAGAATCATTTACAACAATGAAAAAAATAGGAAATTTAATATAAGACTGTTTAATTACTGTTTAAAATTAATGTTTAATTATAGTATTTAAAAAGGTATGAAACTTGAAATTGTTCTATATCTACTGACATAAAGATGTCCACTTTTACTAAGTTAAGAAAAAAACTATAGAACAGTACTATTATTAAAATATATACATTTATATACACATACTGCAGATATAGATATATAAATCAATATAAAAACCTAGAATGTTATACATCTTATCTCTGGGATGTGGGGATTGATAATGTTAAATTAATTAAACAGGGAGGCCATTAGATTGAGGTGGCTCTAATGCAATGGCAGTCTACATTAGCAAACCAAAATCTAAGCCTCTAAATGCTTCAAGGTTACGAAAGCAAAATGCTAAGGACAACCAATCACACACAGCCAACTAGGCTTTAAACTATAGCCAATCAGTAATTTCCTTACTTTGCTTCCACACTTTCTCTATATGTCTCTTCCCAGCTCCTGTCTGCAGTGTTCCTAACCACTTTGGGTTTGGTGCTGCCCTATTTGAATAAACTTTTGCTCAAGCAAACGCTTCATAATTTTAAATATATCTCAGTTTATCATTTAACAATAATTATTTTAATATTTTGTTATCTTGTTCTTTAATTTTTCATTTTGTAAACATTGTACTATGTCCAAAATGGGAGGAAAAGGGGGTTGAAGGACACTCTTCACAACTGCACATTTTACTTCCTGTTATGGTTAGAGGCAAAGCAGGCAGATTATAGGACTCAACACTCTGGAGGGTATTTTGAGAAATCCATGTCAAGTTTTTCACCTGGCTTCTATGGCCATCTATGGAGATAAAGCTCAGTGTAGATTTATGAACAAGAAAAAACATTGAAAGGGCCAACACAAGACTCGATTATCTCCCTCTAACCTCATCAAAGAGTGGTACTGAGAAGTAATCAGGTTAAAGTACTTCTGATTTTGATGATGATGATGATGATGATGGTAGCATCATCATTATGCACTGAATCTCACATAATTCTTAAAACAAATTTAGGTAGATACTGTTATGTCTGTATTATGAATAAAGAAATGGAGGCTTAAAGGAGTTAAGACACTTTCCATCCCCCTGGTAGTCCATAAAGAACTGGAGCTGGGATGTGAATCAGTTTCCTGACTTTGAAGTCTGCGCTCTTAACTACTACACTCTAATGCATATATATAAATCATGACTTTAAATTTACTATCATGAAGTTGAGTTGCTTATTTCAAAACTGTGGATATTAAAGAAAATAGGTTAAACACCAGATAGATCTTTCACTTTGGTTTAATGATACATAATTCCCACAGTACTTTTCACTTCCAAATTTTTCTGAACGTGGAAAAAGAAGCTATAGCTTTCTATATAATTTGATTTTAACACAATTCTTATCAAATTTAAAAGAAGTCTTAAATCTTTACCCTATATAGTTAAGAACATATAGACACAGGGTTTCACTTTCCACCCTCTCAACCATGCCCCTTCTCCATCTATCTCTTCCTCTCCCTCACATACATTGCCCCCCTCCCCCGACACACGCACGCACACACACACACACACGAAACCCCATAAATTCTGCAGGAAAGAGAGAAAGCTGATATACTTTCATTCCTTGGAACTGAATAGCCACAATGGAGCAAAGGATAGAATAGTATTGGCAGAGACAACTGAGAGTGATGAGAGACTAATAACTCATGAATAGCAAGTCTGCATTAATAGTTTTAATGACTATTCTAATGGTTTAATAGATGGCACTTTAACAGGATTTCTAGTACAATCCTTCCGTAAGCTTGTCTTCAGTAAATCTGTCATTACAAAGGACTGGGTTGCTTTACCACGTAACCATAGTTTACTGGATCTGGACACAAGAACATTATGGCAGTTGTCATCCTATATTACCATCCTCATCTCAAGTATTCTGTTAACTATTGTGAGAGAGACAACTCCATGCTCAAAATGTAGGTTGTCAGTAAAAGAGGCACATTTATACTAAGGGGATGCAGTGGACATTAAACAAAACAGGATAGAAAGCTCACAATTATGTGTGCGAAGACAAAAGTAGAAACAATAACTGTAATCCAAACACATAGGTGTGTGAACATTGACACTCTAAAGACTAGCTGGAGTTCTTTTTGAAATGGCTTATTGAATTCTTAGGATGATTAGTTTTTGAATGCCTATAGCACCGTTTCTACATTTGTCTCATATTATCTTACACTGTCTTGTTTCCTGTACTGACTTAAAGTTCTTTAGAGTCAAGGATTGCCATGTTGTGTTCCTCAGTGTGCGTGCCACCTCAATAAAAATGTTGAATTGGTTAAAATCTGTCCTGGTGAATGGCCCAAAATTCCAGCCCTTGGATCCATTTTTCTCTGTCTTTGTCAGAGGTTCTCAATTCTGACTCTTTAATATTGGAATACTTCTTGTCTGGAGAGAAGTTTTTTTATCATTTCTGGTTTTTTTTTTTTTTTTTAAATCCTACCTTTCTTGCAAGGTGCAGCTTAAATCCCATGATTCTAATCCCTGCCTGCCTGGAGATCTCTCCCATGTACTTTCACATGCACCATCACCATACATTACACTGCGGCCCATTCGTTTGACAATTAGTTACGTTTAGCCTTGCTTCTTTTAAAGTTGTTTAAATTCATTATTATAAATTACCTTTTCATGTAATAATTCCTTAGTTCTCCAACTCTACTATAAGTTCCTGAATGAAATATAATTTACTATTTATCTTTGTAGTCTATAAAATGGATAGCCCTGGACAGGTGCAAGTAAAATATATTGATATAATTTTAACAATTTTAGATTTTTGTCTCTATTGCTGTGAAAGTCTTTTGAAATTGGGAAACTCAGTTCTTTTGTAATTACACTTTCATCCTGATTTATAATGCTGAGTCTTAAAAATATATACAAAGATTTTGAACCTGAAAGTAACAGGCTGATGCCTTCTTCAGATTATCTTCCCCATCAAAGCTGAAAGCTGTAAATCCATTGACCTTACAGCAATCTATATTGATTATCAAGACTAGTGAAAATAACCCATTGGATAAGCTATGGTTCATAAAATTGTACAATTTAAACAAGGCCCATGGTACGTTAGAGGAATAAAAATATCCCTTTTCCTATCCAATGTTGGAAAAAGATGAATAGATACACCCTTTCTAGGGGATATATATACGTCTATTTAGAAGTAATGTTATTGTAAAAACAACTCCATTTTTTCAAAATTGAAAGTATTATCAATCAAGCTATTCAATAAATGTAAACATAGCTTCATTTTTGAAAAGAAAATTATATATGTTTATTTAAAATGTCTATTAAGAAAAAATATTATAGACTCTGCTTTTTATTACACAACATAAATCTTATTTACTCCAATTTGAGGGTATGCTGTGATAATTTAGCAAGATAGTAAACAAAATACAAAGAGCCTAAACAATCTTATAAATAGCAATAAGGGTAAAGTAACAAACATAAAAGATGTGTTCTAATAGATATACCCTCTTTTACAATACAGATATTTAAAATACAAGTAGGTTTTATAATAAGGGAAGTAAAAAGAAATTTATATGATACTTTAGTATCTCATACTACTTCCTGGAGGTATGTATTTCATCCCTTTAAGGAATTTTGGTTAAAATGATAACAAAACACTATGTTTGATAATTGTTCCTATTGCTTAAAGAAGCATTAAAAAATCTGTCACAGAAACATAATAAAGAACAAATTCTGTTCCTTAATCTTATTTAAATACATTCAAGTAACAGAATATGAGAAAAAGAAATATGTTTTCTCTAAAATGGGTCCACAAACCTAAGAGTTTAAAGGATTTATTTTTCAGCCCAAGGAATTAGCAAATACAGACTTTGAAGAATAGGTTTTAGATAGCTACTAGAACTCGAACTGGATTTCTAAATCCCTGAATTTATTGAATGTTAGAAAACCAAAAAAATCCCATCACTCCTCAAATGGTGGTTGTTAACAAATATAGACATAGAGTGATATGCCTATGCTTTCCTCTAAGAGTTTTATAGTGTCTGGTCTTACATTTAGGTCTTTAATCTATTTTGAGTTTATTTTTGTGTATAGTGTTACGGAGTGTTCTAATTTCATTCTTTTACATGTAGCTGTCCAGTTTTCCCAGCACCACTTATTGAACAGGCTGTCTTTTCTCCATTATATATTCTTGCCTCCTTTATCAAAGATAAGGTGACCATGTGTGCGTGGGTTTATCTCTGGTCTTTCTATCCTGTTCCATTGATCTATATTTCTGTTTTTGTGCTAGTACCATACTGTCTTGATTACTGTAGCTTTGTAGTATAGTCTGAAGTCAGGGAGCCTGATTCCTCCAGCTCTGCTTTTCCTTCTCAAGATTGCTTTGGCTACTCGGGGTCTTTTGTGTTTCCATACAAATTGTGAAATATTTTTGTTCTAGTTCTGTGAAAAATGCCATTGGTAGTTTGATAGGGATGTAAATTGATATGGCCACTATGGAGAACAGTATGGAGGTTCCTTAAAAAACTAAAAATAGAACTACCATATGACCCAGCAATCCCACTACTGGGCATATACCCAGAGAAAACCATAATTCAAAAAGAGTCATGTACCACAATGTTCATTGCAGCTCTATTTACAAAAGCCAGGACATGGAAGCAATCTAAGTGTCCATCAACAGATGAATGGATAAAGAAGATGTGGCACATATATACAATGGAATATTACTCAGCCATAAAAGGAAATGAAATTGAGTTATTTGTACTGAGGTGGATGGACCTAGAGACTGTCATACAGAGTGAAGTAAGTCAGAAAGAGAAAAACAAATACCGTATGCTAACACATATATGTGGAATCTAAAAAAAAAAAAGTTCTGAAGAACCTAGGGGCAGGACAGGAATAAAGACGCAGACGTAAAGAACGGACTTAAGGACACAGGGAGGGGAAGGCTAAGCTGGGACTAAGTGAGACAGTGGCATGGACATATATTCACTACCAAATGTAAAACAGATAGGTAGTGGGAGGCAGCCACATAGCACAGGGAGATCAGCTGGGTGCTTTGTACCACCTAGAGGGGTGGGATAGGGAGGTTGGGAGGGAGACGCAAGAGGGAGGAGATATGGGGATTTATGTATATGTATAGCTGATTCACTTTGTTATACAGCAGAAACTAACACAACATGGTAAAGCAATTAAACTTCAATAAAGATGTTAAAAAATAAACCCCAAAACAAAAATAGACAAAAATCCAAGTCCTATTACATTGGAGTAAAACTCATAGCTGCATGTTATTGGAATCCTGACAAAATCCAGTTATTGTAGCTATGGCCTAAAATTTGGCTAAAAAACTGAAGGAAACTTTACGCTCAAAATTCAAGGACAAGGATTATATATTATTCATTTTTGTATCCCCTGAGCTTAGCAAAGTACCTGGTACATAGTAAGAACTCAGTAAATGTCTGTAGTATAAGATGAACTGAATATAAAGCTAGAAGAGGAAACAGACCTCTAAAGGAATGGGCATTCATGTGTTCGGAAATTTTTTTTAGAGGTAGCCAATATTTTTAGAATTTGTCTTCCATTGCTCTCAGGGATATTTGGAAGAAATGAGCAGCTTTGTTTCACAGAGTTCATTTGTTTATTCTCTAAGGAAAACTATAATCCTCGGTTTGTGGCATCACAATTGTTTGCTGTGGGAATGATTATAGATCAAAAACAAAAAGATTATATCCCTTTTCAAGAGCAAATGAGTAGCAAGAACAGATGAAGTCTTAAGAAAACAGACATGTTCTTTTCATGCAAATATGTTTATGATAAAACTATAGAGAGATAAATACTGAAACTACTAGTCTTTGTGAAACTTGCTGGCAGATTTTTAGCTTTGAGGAAAGATGATTTCCCTGCCCAGAGTTGGCCTGGAGATATGAATACTACAGATCATTTTTCTTTATAGACATAGAGAATAGGAAAAGTGAGTTCTGCAACCAGCATTCTTTTGCTGCTTTAGGTCAGGCACAGGAATGAATGGCTTCCCTATCTGTGCAGAATCCCTGTCAGATAACCTTGATCTCCTGCACTGTCCTACTACTACATTGCCCAAGGGAGGTCCCCCAAGGAAGCCAAAGGTTGATTCTCCACCTAGATAGAAGACCATTGCCCATGAGGTTGCTGCCCCTCTGTTCCCATAGGACCTATGCTGCAGTACAGTAATATTATAACCTAATGAAGCATCTCTATTCATGATTTGATAAATGATGTCCATCTTGATATTGTGTGACCATGCTTGGGAAAAGGGAGATGTGAAGAGCATACCATGTTCCTGCTTCATTTTTTACACTTATTCCTACATTCATTCCAGTAACATTCATCATGCTAGTCACAGGTAAATACCCCAATATTACCTGCTAGTCCCAGAGATACCCCAATAAATATGATACATTCCCTGCCCTGAAAAAGCTCGATTTTAGTGGAAAACACACCGGT
Organism: Balaenoptera physalus; assembly: GCF_965194825.1. Classification (NCBI taxonomy): domain Eukaryota; kingdom Metazoa; phylum Chordata; class Mammalia; order Artiodactyla; family Balaenopteridae; genus Balaenoptera; species Balaenoptera physalus. The sequence continues at coordinate 58,481,084 of NC_138886.1, forward strand.
AAAACAATAAAGACTGTGATCCCTTGCTATATCATGGATTCAAGCACAGTGAAGAGTAAATCAAACTTGCCACATACACAGTGCCAGCCACCTGTCTCACCTTAATATTGGTCTTTTACTCAAGTGTTCCCCAGACTCTGACACTAGCATTTGCAAACAACTCCACAGAGCCAAGAGCTCCCTCTGTCAGGTGTTTAAACGTGTTGCAAACCAAAGAAGCATAAATCTTCATAAAAATGTCGGGGAGAAAAGCCTAGTGGTCTCCTTGATTCTTGATAATATATCCATTTAATATTCAAATATAAAGTATATCCAGTGAATTGTACACTTTTTTTAAAATGCTGTACTTTAAACACATGAATTCTATCTCAAAATAATGAAGAAAAATATACAAAATATATCACATAAATTTCCTTTTGGCCTAAAACCATCTTATTTCAATAAATAAAAGTCACCTCTTTTATCACAAACCTTGATAGCTACCTAAATGTCTAGTTCTTTTTATAATTTGGGTTCTCATATAGACAGCAAAACTTCTTTGTTGTTTCAAGTTAACCTGACTTTAACATGTATTACTACAGTTTTATTTTGAGAATATTTCTATTTACTTGTGTGTTTTTATTTAGGGAGTCTACCAGAAAACATCAGCTGTTATATATAATGTTAGATGAGAAACTGGCTGAGTGGCTTCAGCCATGTCTGTCTCTTAACCTCCAGGAAAATGTCATCTCTTGAGTAAAACAACAGAGGTAGACTAGATTAGAAGATTTTGAAAATCCTCAAATATAATTCCCAGTGGAAACTTTATGACACTAGATTCAAACTTCTGAAACTTTCGGACAGTGTTTTGTTTTGCTTTTTAAGGTAATGGGAGACTCCTTGAGCTGTGACACGAAGGATCAATATGGAAGGAATAGAAAAGAAACAAAAAGGGAAGTCAATGCCCAGTTGCACAGCAACATCCACCAACTCCAACGCTCAGGCAGAAACTTTTATTCTTTTCATGTCTCAACTGATGACAAGGAGGTCAATTAATTACCTTGTGGGGGGGCGGGGGGAAGGAGACCAAGTTCTTCTACCATCGCGAATGCGGTACCCTAACTGCTCTTAATACAAGGGAGGAAGCATTTCACTGTTCATTAACTATACTCGTTACGGTTTCTCAATCACTTCAGCCATGCCTGCACCCCTGAGTTACAGAACACGGATAGAAGAGATTTGACCTTAGCCCGCACGGTGGGGGTGGGGCATGACCACAATGAGAAACAAAAAAACCAAAAGGGAAACTTGGCATCAGAACCTCCTCTATATAATATCTACTTTTAATCATGTTTTATACCAATCAGAGAAACAGAATTCTAGGGTTAGGGAGAATCTAAAAAGGTCATTCAGTGCAATCATCGATCTGATACCAAGCTTCTGCCTCATCAATCCAGCTCTTTAACTTACAGACCACTTGACATACTGTTCACTTTAGCAGAAACAAAAGTTGGAGCTAAAACAAACAAAACAGTAACAATAAACCCTGAAGTGAATGGAAATACATATACGTAGGCAATGCGTTTGTACACTTTGCCGTCTTGAAATAGGGCAAACTTCTGATTGTGAAGTAACAGCTTCTATCTTTTTAATCATTCAGCAGCTCCTATAAAAAATTAAATTGCAGAAACTTAAAAGATTTTTGCATATATGGAAGAATGTTTTAAAAATCTTAAGGGTAAATGTCACTTTACATCATTTTAATAGACTTATGAAGCTTAATTTACTGTAGTGAACAAGTTTTCCTTTCATCATGGGTTTTATCTAAATGAAGCTGGAATTGAACTGGTGATAGACGAAGAAGAGAACATTTTGCTAGCGTATTTCTTCACTTTTTTTTTTAATCTTCAGGATTTAAGAAGTAAGTAGACTCTTCTGCAGTTGAAAATGTCAAGACAAGAAGCAAATCAATACCTACTGTCTTCTCTGAGAGTTAAGACTGGGTCTTTCTTTATACCTTCCAATCCTTCAAACATTCATTTCTGCTTCCTCTCTTCACTTTATTTGCCTAGTGAATTGGTCAAGATTGGAAGACAAATGCAGTCACTATTATATGGGAAAAGTTACAGGGTCGAGTTGGTCAGTTGATGATTTCTAGTCCAACTTACTGGATATAGCATTCTCTGTTCAACAAGGTTCGAGTTGGAGTGCTAGCTCTGCATTTTCAGGGATAAACGATAACTCTTCATCTTCAAACTTTCTAATTTTTAATAAAATAGAAATAAGAACACAAAGAAGGAGGCTGGTATGAGGTTTCTTATCCAAAGCAAACCAAGTCCTTTTTTGTTGTTGTTGTTCAAAGACTGTCCATGATATTGAAAAGCAAAAATAATATAATTATACCAACCAGAAATATGGGTCAATGTGCCTTATTTTGGATCAGAAAAAACAAGTAGTTTAATAGAAATGACATATAATTTGTTTTATTTTAAGACCATAATGAAAACTGTTGTGGAAGGAAATCAACCGTCAGAGGGAACTATTTATTGTGGTCCATATATCACCCCGCCACCAAGCCATGTAGGTTCATTTCCAAGCTCTGCCACTTACTAGCTATGTGACAAGTTGGACAGGGTATTTAACTTTCCTGTAGTTCAGGTCAGTACCCTCTTCTGTAACATGGGACTACTAATAGTACCTATGTGGAAAGACTGAATGAGTTAATATATGTAATGTATTGTGAAGAGTGATGTAGTAACTGCTACACAAATGTTATCATTATCCTTGAAAGCACTTTTTAGACAGTGAAGCCCTATAGAAAGGCTAGATAATATTATCATAATATTAAAATGTTGTGCAGCTTAATACCATGGAAGAAGGTATACAGAAATATTCTGCAAAACTGGCAGAGGGGAGGGTTGGGGGACAGGGAGAGGGGGAGAGTGAGAGAGAGGAGGGAGGGGAGGGTGAAGAGAAGAGAGAAGGAAGAATGAACTAACTCAAGGATCTCCGTGAGCCTGTGGCTGGAGTTTGGATGACTGATAAATACCCACCATTAAGGAGACTTATGCAGCAACTGAGAAATAATGCAGTTCTCATTATGCTGTATGCATGAACTTGTCATTTAAAAGCCAAATATTCCAATTGCCGCATCTGTGATGGCTAAAAGACTAATGTTTCCCAAGGCATTGCTAAATCCACAGGTTCATGTTCATGTAATGTCTTAATGCTTTTATCACTCTCCAACATGGTGGTGTGCTCCACAACTGTTTTTCAAATAGAACGACAACCTGTTCAACCACAGTAGAAAAACCATGGCGAATAATAGTGCCACTACCACTTAGAGAAAGAAAGAAAGAGAGAAAGAGAGAGAGAGAGAAAGAAAGGACATCCCTTGCTCCAATCCTTTCCTGCAGCATTGTTAAAATTCTACCCAAAAGCTATACTCAAAAGTGATATAAACCCAGATGCACTTATTTTTTCCCCGGGGTGTTTGCAGCTTTAGGATCAGAGGCAGGAAATCATTCCCATGACTTGAGCATACTTTTGAGATCACCTGGTGCAGACCCCTCAGCATGCTGGCATGGCCTTTCAAGGATGGAATCACCTCTCCCACCTCACCTCTCTGCAGCAGCACCCTGACATTGCAGTGACAGGTACCGAACACATCGGGGTCCCCCAAATAAGCCAGGCCTCTTCTCACGTCCATGACTCTGCATGTACATCTCCCTTGGCCTGAGGTCTTCCTTTTCTAGCAAACTTCAGTGACTTTTCAACTCAGATGCTCTCGGGAAAGCCTCACCTCAGTACTTGCCCCTTCCTAAGCTCCCTCCTCCCAGCACCACCCACTATGTTTTATAATTACTGGTTCCTTTTCTGTTTTTCCTAGGGGACTATGGACTCATCCATGGCAGAGCTTATTTCTTGATCATTTTTTATTTTGCAGTAATGTTTGTCAAATAGACAAAGGCATTCAAACTGCTCCTTTTATAAAGACGGAAACTGAGATGGGGGAGTTAAACAGCTTGTCTAGTGGCATTCAAATTCATGGCAGAGACAGGAGGACAGGTTCTACTCATCAGTGAAATTGAATCTTTCTGGATACTTAATGTGGATTTAATTTCCAGAAATTCCATTACGTATGAAATGTGAAAAGAACTTTGCAGACATAGCCATGCTCTGTCTTCATCACCGCTCACCTTCTCCTAATTGCTTTCATAGAGCTTCTTTTTGGCGGAAGAAGAAGGGAATATTATAGCAGATAAAATGAGCAGTGAAACAAATTCAGTGCTATTCAGTGACTAATAGGTAGGTCGTGAGTATTAAAGTTCACAACATCGTGGGCCACTTCTGTTTACTGCATGCTTGCTTCATAAAGAAGCAGAAAGGCAAGAGGCCAGGTGCCTAACATATATTCATCTTCCTAACAACCTTATGAGTAGATACTAATATTCTAATCTTAAATAAGAGAGAGCCAAGGCCACGAGAGGTGCAGTAACTGGTTCAGGGTCAAGCAGCACAGCTACTAATTGGCAGAGTCAAAATATGAACCTTGTTTTCCCTGACTTCAAAGCTCGTTCCCGCTTCTGCTATCGTAACCCTCTAAGTGCACACTTATCACTCTGGCCCTAAAACCCCAACTTCATTTTAAAATCGAAACAAAACTCAAAAAGTGGTCTCTTTTTTAGTTCTTGCTATCGTCTCTTTGAAGTTGAAAGCTTGCTTTGGAACTAGAGACACTTCAGGATTAATTGTTTCCTGAGAGCCCTGGGCTCCACATGGGAGCAGGTGGAAAGACAATTTGGACAATGTCCAGTGATGGTTAAGGGCCAATTAGTTATGGCAAACTTGTGTGAGAACAAGGATTGAGAAACAGAAAACTAAAGTTACATGAGATTCCCCCAAGATGCCGCTTTGCCTCCCAGAAGAAAAAATAAAAAGCTCAAGTATAAAAGATATGGAGTTTAACCTTGGCAAGGAAAATGTTTGAGGTTTTTAAAAAGTGGGTCTAAGAACATTAAAGAAGTTCAAATAAAAGTGAGCTTTGAAACTTGAGAATTTGATTGCAGTTTGAGTTCTCACAGCCACAGAAGTGCAGAAAGAATAAAAGACTATACACACACACACACACCCTGGTTTTGGATGCAACATTACTTCTAAGGTGAGCTGCTGTGTCTTTGTGTGCTGCTAGATTTGTTTATAAGATGCAGAATGGCAGCCAGCCGGGAATGGACTCTCTGTGCCTTTCTATCTTACTTGATGAGGCCGGCCTTAGCTACGAACAAAGAAAGCATCTTCTCAGACTGCCAGCTGGCAGGCCCATCTTTACTCTAAAAACCGTACTGGGAGTTTAATCAGTAGGTACGTTTGAGTTAAACCTGAGGGGTCTGCATTAAAATGCATTCACTTCTGTACTGTCTAAAGATAATAACAGTCTATTTTCTGAGAGAAACGGGTCTGAAAATAAGGCTTCAACTGCTGATAAATCAGGTGGGGATGAGAAGAGCAGCTCTTTTTACAGAAAGACACTGTTCTGTTCACTACTGTTGTTCCTACTAGCAATTTGGAGCACAACAAAGAGTTTCCATGAACTGTAAATTTAGTTAGAAATCAATCCAGACACACACTTTGGTGAATCATCTGCTGAAGGCCCAGTGGTGAGCTTGTGGCCATGTGGTCAACAGCATACAGAGAAGGCATAACACCTGACCAGGAGAAGCTTATATTCAAACACAGGAAATGAGTAGAATAAAAGAAAGGGCAACCTAGTGCTAATTGCGCTGGTTTAAACTAGCAAGTTTTCTTTTTTTCTTCTTTGACTTTTTTTTTTTTTTTTTTTTTAACTGAGTGCAGCAAAGCCCTAGGGGTCTGACCAATGACAGGGATGGGAAGAGGCCAGGGTTTCATTGATTCAAAGACATTTATTTTGTTCACATTTTAACATCTCTGAAATTAATGTGCATCTTAAAATTGATGGCATTTATTTGATGAAATAGTACCTACTCAGACTACTGAGCACTTGTATCAGGGACTCTGCTGAACATTTCATATGTATTAATTTATTTTTAGTTACCTATGAGGTAGGCACTATGATTACTTCCATTTTAGAGATAAAGTAAAATACAGAGAGGTTCAGTTATTTGCTTAAGGTCACACAGCTTGAGCCAAACAGCCTGACTCAAAGGCCTGTGTTCTTAGCCACTGTGCCATACTACCCACACTGTTAGCTCAATGAGTACAAGGCCCTGAGTGGCATGCAGAGGGGTTTGGACCCAATCTGAAGCAGGCAAACTGCTATGTTCTTAAGAAAGTAGATAATGACTCCCCTACTCTCACCCCCATTGCTACAGTATCAGGATGTTCCACTTTGGAATAGTGAATTCTGCCATTCATCCCCCCTGAAGGAAGGAAGTTGAACTTGGTTTATCTAACCCAGGTATGAAAAGGTTGTTACTACTTTTTATTTCATAAAATCATTTTTTTCATCTATTACACAAACCACCATAATTTGTTCAAAACTAAAAAAAAAAAAATCTCTTGTGACTCGTGTCAAAAAATATTTACAAATGGAGGCTTTTCCCTGGTCAATTCCACTCATCAACTCCGCATAAAAGATGAAAATAGATCTCTGTCAGCCATCACTTTCTTACCTCAGAAAGACAGAGGAGCCACTTTGAAGAAAAATTCAGTGCATCGAAAGTTAGCCAAAAAGTCAGAGGGGTGTGCGTGTGTGTGTGTGTTTGGTTTCTTGTTTGCATCTCTGTGATGCTCTAATGCATGTCCATTGTCATGAGTTTACACATAAATTATAAATTAGTTGAAAGCAGATATGACAAGTAATTTTGCCTTATGAATGCTTGGAGGTTTATAAAACATGAGCAGTGAAGGCTTTCTGCCTATGAATGCACTCTGGCACACATATGTGGCCCGATACATCAAGAGCCTTTTTCTAGGGAAAACAGAAATGTTTTCTTTTGTGGTCATTGCTTTGATGACAGACAATTTGTCCCTCTGTAGAGAAATATAACGTTTACCACTGGGAATGAAGAAACTGTCTATGGAGAAAAGAAATGTGTCCTTAGCATGTCATAGAAAAACTACTGGTTTTCCCAGGGATAATCATGCAACGCAAATTGGTTACTATGACATTTTCACAAAAATTTTTATTATAAACATTGATCTAGTTGAAGACTTAGGTTTCCGGACTCTATAATCAACACATAGTAAGTAACAAACAGTAAAATATTTTGGTGTCTAGAGCAGGTGAGTTAAGGTACGGTGTTCTTCTAAGAACAAGAAGGCGTGAATTTGTGACTTGGTTCAGCCACATACTAGGTGTGTGATCTTGAGCAAGTCGCTCCTTTCTCAATCTCTTGTTCCCTACCTCTAAGATGAGAAGGTTAAACTACATGATCTCTGAGGTCTGTTCCAGCTCTAATCATTTAAAAATAGGATCGAAGCAATGTTTTTTAATGTCTCTATATATCTTAGCACTGTCTTGATACATTTCATTATTCATGAGGAAGTAATACATCTTTTTCCTTTACCTGTCTCACCAGTATTGTGAAGATTTTAGCTTATTAGACAAAGGTGCCACATACATGCTGTCATTAAAATGGAAAGACAGGGCACTGTTATCTGGAATGTTTCAGATAAGAGACTCACTATCGACTGTACAGACTGGAGATGTGAGAGCGTTGCCATGAGTACAGGAAGAAACTCTCAGCACATTAGGATGCTAAATGTTGGAGACACATGGGTGCTGAGATTAAAGATAATACACCTCCCACAGATGGCAGCAAAGACACTGGGACCGGCCTTTGTGGTGGGAACAAAATAGGTCAAAGGTATCCTTCTGATAGGCCTTCTGTGAACCACAGCTTCTCGCCCTTCTCCGATTGCAACAAAAAAACTGATCTTCAGAGTAGTTGAGTTTTATTTTATTTTATTTATTTAATTGAAGTATTAATTCAATTGTGTTAGTGTTAGTTTTCCTGGTGTACAGCAAAGAATATATATATTCTTTTTCAGATTCCTTTCCATTATAGTTTATTACAAGATACTGGATATAGTAGTAGTTTATATATATATGTTTAAGATAATACCACTAAAAAGACCTAGTGATGACAGATTTGAAACTAGATGTTTGATGACTATTCACGTCTGTGTAACTGCCATGGCAGGACGGATTGTGGTCCAAAAAGTAATTTGTAAGTCAGCTGTTAGGAACTTGGAAGAAAATTTGCTGTTGTAACTATGTTTAAAAGGGGGATTCTTTTCTCAATGTAGAAGATAAAGGTATAAAATCTATAATGTACCTGAAGTACATTGTCCCCCTGACAAAATGCTCCTACCTCCTGTTCTTCCTAGTTATACTCTCAGCACTACCTTTTCTTCAGTACCTTTCCCGGTTCTTCACCTCACTCTGACCTTTACTGAATCCCAACAACATTGCATTAGTACTTAGGATTAGCTTCTAGATGGTCTTCTTAGTATTTTTGCGGGGTGGGGGACAGGGTATATATCTAACTTTGCCTTCTAGACATCCTGGAAATAAAGGTTTCTTATAAGTTTTATATTCCTCTCAGCACTTAGCATGGTGCTTTTCCGCGGCAGTATGGTGGATAATTATTGGTTCCTCCTCCAGCTCAGAAATAACTTTGCTCTTCTCTTCAATCCAAGGAAGGAACCAAGGGATGGGCTGTTAGCAGCTATGTCCTAACGTGTGTCTCCACAGCCCAATGAGTCAATTGAAGTTCAGAGTTTGTTCTCTGGCATTTGGAATTTGACTGACAAGAAGAATTCTGTCTCTTTCTTTAGGGGGACTCTATGTAAAAGAAAATACGATCAAAGGATATATTTTCTGTATGTGGGTGGGAGAAACAGAAGAAGCTGGCCTGTACAGGGGAAAGAATAGAGCAGCCCAGAGAAAAACACAAAGATGAGAGTTTCAGCAAGGGTGTTGGAAAATCTCAACAGTCCTCCACTTTCAGATAACAGTTCTTTTTAAAATTTTTTCTTGAAGTATAGTTGGTTTACAATGTTGTGTTAGTTTCTGGTGTACAGCAAAGTGATTCAGTTATCTCTCTCTCTCTCTATTCTTTTTATAGATTCTTTTCCAATATAGATTATTAAAAGATATTGAATACAGTTCCCTGTGCTATACAGTAGGACCTTGTTGTTTATCTATTTTATTTATAGTAGTGTGTATCTGTTAATCCTAAGCTCCTAATTTAGGCCTCCCTCCTTCCCCTTTGGTAAGCATAAGTTTTCTATGTTTGTTTCTGTTCTGTAAATAAATTCATTTGTAACATTTTTTAGATTCCACATATAAGTGATATCATATGATATTTGTGTTTCTCTGTCTCACTTACTTTAGATAACAGTTCTTGAAGCATACCTGCATGGGTAGCCTTTGGCTCTATATAAATAAATAAATACATTTATAATAGATAATAGATAAAACAAACGACCCTTTATTTTCCATGAAGCAAACTCTAGGGGCTGTAGTTACTTACAGTCAATCTAATATAAATAGGATTCACGTATATGATGTTGATAATGATAATGCTGACAGCGATGCCTGTCAAATGCGTCTCATACACAGATGTGTTTGCCATCTTAGCAAATGGTGAAATGAAGGTCGGAGGGTCGTGTGTGTGTGTGTGTGTGTGTGTGTGTGTGTGAGAGAGAGAGAGATTGGAAGGTGACACACACACACAATATTATTCAACCTTAAAGAAAATTCAGCCATTTGTAACAACATGGATGGACTTTTGAGGGCATGGGCATCATGCTAAATGTAATAAGCCAGATAGGCAAATACTGTATGACCTCACTTACGTGGAATCTGAAAAAATTTTTTTTTTTAGAAAAAGAGAACAGATTGGTGGTTGGCAGAGGCATAGGGTGGAGGATGGCAGAAATGAGTGAAGGTGGTCAAAAGGTATAAGCTTCCGTTTTACAATTGACCCTTGAACAATGCAGGAGTTAATACATGTGTAATTTGTAGTTGGCATTTACTATTGAAAAATATCCATGTATAAGTGGACTCGTGCAGTTCAAATCCATGTTGTTCAAGGGTCAACTGTATAAGAGAAGTCCTGGGGATGTAATATACAACATGGTGACTATAGTTAACAATAATGTATATTTGAAAGTTGCTAAGAGTAGATCTTAAGAGGTCTCATCACAAAAAAAAAAAATTGTAGCTATATGAGGTGATAGATTGTAACTAAATTTATTGTGGTAATCATTTTGCAATATACACATATATCAAATCATTATATCGTATGACTTAAACTAATACAATGTTAAATTTCAATTATGTCTCAGTAAAACTGGGGAAAAAGAAATAAAATGGACATTTCTAATTGACATGGCTGAACTATTGAACCAGCATTTCTGAAGTTCGGACCAGGAATCTGGATTTTAATTAGGCTTCCAAATGATCCATATATAGGTATTGGCTAAGAGTTTATTTGGCAAGACCTATACAGCTATTCTGAATCAGTCTAAACATTCACTGGCCTGATGTATTGACTTTGACAGTGATACCAAATTTAAGGAGGACTTTGTTCCCTGCATTCTAGATGCCATCCTCAAATTCAGGACTTAAATTCTAGTAGGACTTGGCAGTCTCATTGCAGAAAATAAAAGCCTAAAGTAATTGTAGAGACCTTCAAGATGCAGTTATACTAATTTCTCAGGTTCCTTCTTCCAGCTGTCATTGAATCCAATGTCTGAGTCCAATTTTCTTTACAGTAAAGGAAGTCTCTCACATGATCTAATAATACTGTGCTACAATTTAAACCTACTTCCTCCTATCCTGACCTCAGGATCAGTGCAGACAGGTTTCATGCCTTTAACTTCTGCTTTAGTCTTAGAATCAGAGTAACAAATTTAGCTTTACCCATCTTGAGAGGTCTGAGTAAACATTAATCCATAGTGATTATGCCAAAATAATTACATGTTTGAAAGTAATGACTTGTGTTTTCTCCATTTTCTTCACTGAAAAATCTATTCAAATTTATATGGAGATAACATGCAAAAAAAAAATGTATTTTTCAGTGTGTTGCTCATGGCCTAAAATATTATGTAGAGGTCTTTATCATATTATCACAGAGGAATACATCACTTAAATATCCCCTTCATGGCTGTTAAGGCACCGTAGAGTCAATTCATGCCCAGAGAGCTTTAATCACAGATCATCGCTGTGATAAACGGTAGTCAGTGTGGGCTATCATGTCAACGGCTACTGGGGGAGTTCTTAACGGGAGTGCTGCCAGCATGCAGTTCATAACTACTTTCAAGGAGCACTTCTAATCTAATGGCTAAATGAGTATCATTAGAGTGTCTTTACATGTAGCATTTCTGGAGAAATTCCATATTTAAAGGAGGCCGGTTATTGTAGTCAACGCATACAACTGAGATTGCTTGAATGATGCAAATACTGTCAATGGTATTGACAATTAATAGCTTATTAACAGGTTGAGCTATCAAATTTTATTTTTTTTGTGATCCATCATATCGCACATAGCGAAACACTAAGCATAACAATAACAACACTCATGATAACAATAAAGAGGAGGTTGGAGGAGTGAAAGATTCCGGTTGCTGAAAACTAACACTTAACTAAGAGTTTTTATGTTGCCCCAAATGGCATTCATCATATGCCTTGTTTTCTTTTTAAAACTCAATTTTCAGCCTCAAACCTCAAACCAGAAACTACAGAAACTATTTTAAAGAATACTGCATAATTTAAAAAGAACCTTTATGACTAAGAGGAAGAACAGGAAAGAAATAAGAAGCAGCCCATTTAGAAAATAAGACAATTCACAATCCAATGTGATTCCTAAAATTGAAAATGTTCTCCTAAATGCTTAGAACAGAATAAAGGAAAATGTAACTCAACCAATGAGCAAACAAACACAATCTCCTTTGCGTTCTATCAAATATTTGACAAAGATGCTGGAGTGTGTAAATTGCATAAAAGGTTACCAGCTCTTGAAGGTGAGGGTACATGGGGCTACAGATATGTTTTGCTTAGCCAGCGCAATAATTTAAATAATCAAAATTTGAATGTTTAAAGACTTTAGAAAGTCCATGCAAATATCCAGACTGCCGCAGGCACCACTGCACCACGTTCTCTTACACGGAGCTTCTTCACATAGTTGATATCCCTCTAGCCACTTGAGGTTAGGGCTCCTCTTACGGTTTTCTAACCGAATATGACGGGGCAAAATGTTAGAGCTGCTAGGGACTGAGAGATATCTAGTCCATCAGCCTCATTTCAGGTTGGTAAAACAGAAGCCAAAGGATGTAACAAGGACTGTGTTTTAAGACTCCCATTAAGTAAATCAGAAACTCTTTATGGTAGAATTTGAACTGTTCCAAACAGTTTTGTTATTTGGCACAATTAGAAGATTTTAGTTGGACATGTTAATCTTACGCTAAGTTAAACTTGATCTAAAAGATAAATGATCATTTAGTTATAAATAATCCATGCACTGGTTTCACTGTGGGTCCCTGTTGCTGAGGAATACCATACCAAGATCCAGTTTTACAACTTTCTGCTTGATAAATGCCACAATATCCAAATACCCAGACATATACAACAATTTTTTATTCCTTTTCATCAAGGATTCACACAAAACCTTTAAGCATTCTGAAAGTTTAAGATACCATTAAGTTCACCATTGCTTCAAAAATAGGCAGCTTTCTGCGAACATATTACTATCTTAATATTAGCCCTAATATTATTTTAGACTGAATGGCAAAATCATGTGTAGGTACTTAATAATTACAGCTTTTAGGCCATGTAAAACTGAAAAAGAGTACTGGGAAATCTGCTTATTCCGTGTAATTTCTTTTTCAGTGAGCCTTCTGACCATAAATCAGTGTATTTGGCACCCTTTTGGTATACTGGGAAGCTTATACATTCAGTATAGTCTATGAACTTGAAATCAGGAAACATAAATCAACCTCATTAAGTAATACCAAACGCATATAAATAATTCAACACCTTTCAAAGTACAACTACTACATTAATTATACAGATACTTTTAAGTTGGCTATTTGTTATAAACTTTTATATCAGATGCTGAGTCATATTTAAAGGAAAAAGAACTGATGAAGTTAGTTTTTAAGAATATGGTCAAAAAGAAGAGGGGGGCAATTCTTGAAAATACTGTCAAGTATAAACAGACTCAGTTACCTCATATTCCTGGGAAAACTTCAAGTTGTCATTTGCTTTTAACCTTTCAATGTGATCTGCGAGTTCCAAGATAGGTATTGGAGGGTGGCTAGCCATACCTATTAAAAGGAAAGAATAAAGACATTTGAAAACGGATGAAAATGACGCTAACTATTCCAAAATATAGAGAATACTATAGTTAGAAATGGCCTGAGAATATGTGAGTAGTAAAGATGTTTAATGTGAGGAAGCAGGCAGATAGTTTGGTTACTCAAAGCAGGACATGCTCTGGAAGGATGAATTTTGTAGCCAAATGAAAAGCTACCAAGCATAATCCCCAAACTAACACTCCTAGTGTGAAAGAAAGAGTTATTGTGCTATGAATCAATGCAGTGAGCTCGTGGAGAAAACTGACAGTCAGGCTTGATGTCAACTTCTGCTTTGAGTAATGACTGTTATGTCATTTCAAACTCCTTCTCCTGCCCTGTGTGAAATGGAAACTGTGTGGAATTAAATGGTGTAAAGTGAACTAAGAAAACAGATACTGAGAAAGCCCTAAAAGGAAAAGCGTAATAGCTTGATAGGAAACATAAAGTGACTTATGCGTAATCAAGGAAAACTAACTTGAAGAATGAAGGTTACCAGGGTAACCGGAATCATCTGAACCTGCAAAGGAAATGATGGTGTAAATAAAATAAAACAGAATGAATTTGTTTAAAAATAAAAATGAAATGGATAGTCTGATATACTTTTTAAAAAGCCTAATAAAAATGCTGCAGGTTTTTACAGGATCCACTATACATTGTGACTAGATTAAGATCGCTTTAATATTTCACAAACCTGTAGGTGACTGACATTCACATGCATATATGGACACAAAGAAGGACATGCACCACAGCTCATAGACAATAATCACTGATGACAAAATCAGACACCAAACTGAGTTTCAAAAATGTTTTCACTCGTAGCAGATTGTAGAGATTGGGTTGCAGCCTTCTCCTGGACATTTATTGATGGCCAGACTGACAGCTTTGTGGTATTTTGCCCCAAGCCCCCATTATTTAACCCCCAGCAAACCTACAATCCACTTCAGGTGTAAACATCTTTGTCCACTAATGGGAAATGAATGCAGGAAAGGGAGCAAATGGTGAAAGGATGAAGAGGAAAAAGAAGGTAGAAAAAGAAAGAAAGCAATGACAGTGGGTGATACATCTTAGTTCAGTCTGCCAGCTGAAGGTATGTTAGATTCATAGATTCTGTTAAAAAATAATCCACCAATTTTGCTGATTCCTGTGTCTTTCCAATGGTTTCTCACTTTTCATGTGATTTACATTTTACTTCTTCTGATTAATTTTTCAAGAGCACCATGAGAGAGCATTGCTGCCTCATGTCTTACAGATGCAAATTCCAGCTGACTAGAAAAACGTGAACTAGCATGCCCCCAGGGAAGCCTCTGACACAGAAAAAGAATGAGGGAGGGGCTCAAACTGGAAGCCATGTTGACATTCTGCCGTCCTGTCCCGGGGACTCTTTGGAGGATGTCAGGCTATGGTATGGTGACCACTAAGTCAACACAATGTGTAATTACTTTATGGGTATTTTAGATATTGTGCTGTTATTGAAAGCCACCCAGTGAGTTCCTTTGTCTCAAATGCTGAATTATCAATGGTTTGGTAAGTTAGGTAAAAAACTATTTTGCTTCTTCCAATCATTTTAGCACTGTGCTGTGATAGGTGGTACTTTAGTGTTTATGGCTATGAAAGTCTGCTTTCAGTCAGCTAAAATCTTAATGGAAGAGCCAATAAAAATGAGTCGGCTTGGAAGTAGAAACTGTTTGTTGCTGATATAATTATGCATTTGGACCTAAATGTTGGAACCCATTTCTGAAACTTTTCCCTATAGATGGTAGAATTGAACTCATTTACATTTTGTGGAAGGAAAGGGTGGGTGACGGTGGTCTAATAACTAAAGTGATCTTATCCAGATGAGGCGCCCCCAGTGACAAGAGTGGAAATGCAAAGGCACAAGAGACTCTAGGCTTATCTGGAAATGGAATGATGTGGACATCCATTACAGTGCTTTAACAGAGAAAATAATAGAGACAAAGATGTTTAGACCTTTTCGAGCGAATCGTGGGAGAGAGTTATTATCATATATGGACTGAGTGGTGGTTTGGCTAGAGAGGGAGGACACAGAGCCGATCAGGGAGGCGTAGGGGATTGAATTACTGCTCAAAGCTGCAAAAAGTAAAGCCAGTGGGAGATGGGAAAAGTATTAGTATAACAGCAGTAGAAGACCATCATCATCAACCAAAGACGCGATCAGCATATTTACTTCTGACATGCACTGGCACATGGTCTGGGAGTATTACTTTGGAAGCTAATTACAGAGAAATCCAAGCAAACCTGCACTGATCCATTACATTCTAATTCAGGGTATGTATATATCACATGCAACGATATCCTGGTGTTCAAGAATCATTATTTAAGACTTGACAGTATTGCACTCAAGTTCTAGGACAAGTAAAAATGGCAGAATGGATGTTTCACAGAAAGGGGAGGAAAGATTTGTGGGAATCTGATGGTTCAGGAGAAGAAATCATGGACTAGTATACTGAATGTGAGTTCTACTTCTAGGTCTGCCATCTACGAATAGGGACAAACTTCTTGTTATCAAGCACCTCAATTTCTTCATCTGTGAAATAAAAATGTGGGGCTAGATAAATTCTGGAGTCACTTCCTTCTTTATAACTCATTTCTTCCTCAAGTAGATAGGATGTCTGAGCAGAGAAGGGTCTTGTGGATGTAGTTCATATGTAAAGGTTCTAAAAGTAACTATCTTTTCTTTGAGGGGTGGGGAGCATTTACATTCTACAAAACAGAAAATATATGCAGTTGAAAAAAGTTGTCAACTTTTTGAATTAAGTTTAATACAATTTTCTTTAGCTAACCAAATTATGATCTTATATCATGTATTCAAAACGAATAAATGTCAACATAAAAATTATGCTGAAGAATAAACGTGGGGTGAAACTCCTCTAACAGGAAACTCTTATTTATTTACTTATTCCTTTTCATTATTTTATTTTATTTTATTTTTTATTGAAGTGTAGTTGATTTACAGTGTTCTGTTAGTTTCTGGTATATAGCAAAATGATTCAGTTATACATATACATATTCTTTTTCATATTATTTTCCATTATGGTTTATTACAAGATATTGAATATAATTCCCTGTGCTATACAGTAGAATCTTGTTGTTTACTTATTTTATATACAGCAGTTTGTGTCTGCTAATCCCAAACTCCTAATTTACCCCTCCCCCCATCTTTTTTCCCCTTTGGTAACCTTAAGTTTGTTTTCTATGTCTGTGAGTCTATTTCTGTTTTGTAAAGAAGTTAATTTGTATCATATTTTAGATTCCACATATAAGTGATATGATAGTTGTCTTTCTCTGTCTGCTGACTTCACTCAGTATGATAATCTCTAGGTCCATCCATGTTGCTGCAAATGGCATTATTTCATTCTTTTTTATGGCTGAGTAGTATTCTATTGAATATATATACAACATTTTCTTTATCCATTCAACTTCTGATGGACATTTAGATTGCTTCCGTGTCTTGGCTATTGTAAATAGTGCTGCAGTGAACACTGGGGTGCATGTGTCTTTTCAAATTAGAGTTTCCTCTGGATATATGCCCAGGAGTGGCATTCCTGGATCATAGGGTAACTCTATTTTTAGTTTTTTTTAAGGAACCTCCATACTCTTATCCATAGTGGCTGCACCAATTTACATTCCCACCAACAGTGTGGGAGGATTCCCTTTTCTCCACATCTTCTCCAGCATTTATTATTTAACATGAAACTCTAGGTCGTATCAGAAAATAATAACCAAGGGTCTGTTGCAAAATAGTGTTATACAATTCTCCCCAAACTGCTCCATTGTCCAACGTGGAAAAAAAAATTTACAGGATATAATCAAGCATGTTAGAATCTGAATGAAAAAGCAGACACTAAGAAAACTATGAATTTGACCTCACTGTGGTATCTTTTCAATCTTTTGTCTGGCAACCTGGCTGTTGCTCACAGTCTGTGAATCCACGTTTTATTAGAACAGTGTTTTCACATTAGCACAATTTGAGGTGTTTTAAAATTCCTTCCTTCCAGGCTGCACACCTGACCAATTAACTCAGAATAGCTGGGTAGGGGAGCCAGACCTTGATATTTTTAAAGTTCCCCGGTAATGAGTCTCAGTCCTTTGGGAATTTTTGATGAGGGCAGGGGGCTGTAACTTTACTTTTTTCGTGCAAGAATCAGAGTTTATGAGAATGAGATCAGCTTTCTCCTGGTGATAGCCTTGAATCTGCTCTAAGTCTCCATTAGCAAGCTTTAGTGCTTTAGCTATTATTAACAAGAACTTGAAGGGCAGCTCACAGCTGATGAGGACTTGCCAGGGTCACGACCTCATCAGTTCAAAGCTACAAATGCACGACATAAATGCATTTTAAAGGCACACGTTACATCTGAGCAGAGTTTTCATTCTGAAGCTATGATACGACAATATACACTGTCAACCTGAAAAATGACAGATGTAGTCACTGAAATCTGCCTTAGGTTGGAGGAAAAAACATGACGGCTACTTTTAACAGGGTAAATATTTGTGACAGTAACTGCGTGGTGGCTTCCTAATAAGATGTAAAACTTTAAAATCGTGGCATTGTAAGGTGAGAGGTGCCTTAGAGGTTACTTAGTCCAGCATTTTCATTTTATACAAGAGGGCTCTGAGGTCTAGAAAAGTTAAGTGACCTGTATATTTTAGCCCATCTAGTCAATAACAAAATCTTAAGTGGTTTTGGCATCTTTACTGTTTTATTTCTAGAATGGAAGTTACAATCTCCTCAAGCAGGGGTCAAGGTTTCCAGTGGCTCAATTGGCCAGGTCGGTTAGGTAAATGATTAAAGATAACCAGGTACTGAACAGTAAACACTTTCACAAGTAATGCACTCCTCCCCGTTTCTGTGCAACAAGGAGCCTTTTGTGCAGCAAGCTGTCTTTCATTTCTCTACTTTCAGTGGAGTCTCAGGAAAGAGAAATATTTCTCTATTTTTTTAAAAAAGTAATAATAATAAGCTTTAGATGAATGGCAACTGAACTCTGTCTCAATGTCAGGGCCATCCTTAGGGCTGGTGTAGACTGTGGAGAACTTCTAGCAGGGTGCAAAGCTCTAGCAGATATCTTCCAGGTAGTACTACAGAGCCAAGAGGGTGAGGCTTCTCAGGCTCTCAACAGCAACTGAAAACCCAGATAATGATGTGACTTTCCTCTGTTTTCACTACTGACTCAAAATTTTGTTGAGATCCAGTAGGGGTCAAAGAAAAGACCTTTGGAGGCCACATTTGGCTAACAAGATTGTGATCTCTGTTTTAGAAGAGCAAAATGTTCCTTTGGTGTGTGAATTAAAATCAAAGAAGGTTGAGAGTGACAGGCAGCATGTTTGTGTCCACAGGCACTGGGAGAGACACGGGTGGGGTGGGGGGAATGGGACAGTGTATACTTCTCGCATGATTCACTCTCTGTGGGTTCATCTATCCTCCCCTCCCCTCTCGCATTAATTCCACCAGTAAGGAAAATGAAGCTCAGAGGGGTGAAAGGACTTGATCAAGGTCATCATTATCAGTAAAACTATGGCTATATGGGGAATTTGATCCCAGACCTTGTCAATTCTCATTTAGGGAACTTCACATTATGCCATGCTGTCTCTTAAATCATTGAACACCCCTGGGAGAGTGGTGCCATGCACATAAATATGGGCTTATGAAACTGTTCGGTCTATTTATTCAGTACCAAAGGAACATAAACTACCCTCGGTTTGAGAAAATGTGTCAATAACATACTAGCTTCATTTAGAAGGTATGCCTGTGTGAGTGGTGGGGAACAGGTAAAGGGCACTTATACACACCTGCATTTTTTACTTACTTCTTACCAAGACTTTGTGAGCTTCCATGAAAATATTTTGCATGTATACCTTTAGTTCATGTTAAAAACTGTAGTGCTATTCAGCAGCAATTTTTTTTTTTTAAAAACCCTAATTTACTATGTTTTTGCTTTTCAAATGTTCTATTTTACTCGGTCAGTAATCTAACCAACAGTAAGTTTCAAATGACTTTTTTATCTATAGAGAAATGTTTATCAAATACTTGCCATATTTTTTAACCTTGCATTAAATGCCAACAGGCACTTTACAACTTTGTAACAGTTTTGTTAAGTGGAGGTTTTGAGGTCACTAAGAGTGGTGGAACATCTTTTAGATGATTTTTCCTGATAATATTTATGTGTGATAATGCAGTAATACTCTCTTCATGGTTTTCCTTTCCAACAAATTGTGATAAAGGCTGAAGAACAGGTTGTGGTCATGGAACAGGGAGAAGTTAATTTGTTCATAAAATCAGAAGTATACCTACCTGACTTAATAAATCATAGCAACTTAGTTTATAAAATATTTTTCAGCTTTTAACATAATATGTACTACTTAGCCTAACCTGAATAACTACAGATAACTCTATGTTTACAATGTGCCTCACAAATGAATGGTAAATTAAAGACAAAGGACAAGATTGATTTGTAAGGTATAATTGCTTGTTGGTACAACAGTGACAGTTTGACTTAATCCATGACTAGGATCATCATAAGGGAAAGTGCTTTTTCGGGTAAGCACTATATGGCATAATTAAAAATCATTTTTATGTGGGATTTCTCAAACTGAAGAATTGGAACAAACTATGTTTCTTTATATCAGAAATATACCATTTATATACCATAGATTCAATGAACCAATGTTTCTGAAATATAAGATAAAAAGAATACATCTGGTGTTCTTAATCTAGATCATATGCCTTAGTTTCCTACAATACAAAATATGAATATAAGGAGATACATATAAAGATGGATCTTGTTAGCCCTGATCCATTTAATACTACTAATGCATCGGAAGAGATGTCTCAAGAGCTTTCAAAACCACTCAGTTGCTGTGCAGACATTTCTGCTGCTGATACTGCTATTTCTGATACGTTAACTTTTTATGAGTTTGTTTTTGTTTTTCACAGCCCATCAATCTCCTACCATCCATGTATGCTTTAGGGCAAAACATATTAAGGTCATCCACAAAATGAAAATGAGGCTTTTATGTTGTAACATCTGAGCATCTATTTTTAAATCTCTTTTCTTAAAAGGTGCAAGTACAAACAGTAGAGTTTTGGGGTTTTTTTAATAAATTTATTTATTTTGGGCTGTGTTGGGTCTTTGTTGCTGCGTGCGGGCTTTCTCTAGTTGCAGTGAGCGGGGGCTACTCTTCATTGCGGTGCACGGGCTTCTCATTGCAGTGGCTTCTCTTGTCGTGGAGCATGGGCTCTAGGCACGCGGGCTTCAGTAGTTGTGGCATGTGGGCTCAGTAGTTGTGGCTTGCAGGCTCTAGAGCACAGGCTCAGTAGTTGTGGCACACGGGCTTAGTTGCTCTGCGGCATGTGGGATCTTCCCAGACCAGGGCTTGAACCCGTGTCCCCTGCATTGGCAGGCGGATTCTTAACCACTGCACCACCAGGGAAGTCCCTAACAGTAGAGTTTTGTTTTTGTTTGAAAAAAAAAAACTTTTTTTTTTTGGTGGGGGAAGGGAGGATTCTGAGGAAGGGGTACAGATACTGGGAGAAAGAATTTTGCAGGAAAAGAAAATTCTAAAAACTTTGGACCAACCAAAGTGGGTTGGTCCTTGGGGAGAAGTTTGCAGGCACCAAGAAAGGTGGTGACTAGTGTACCATATGATGCGATTAGTTATATGTTCCTTTACACCTTTTTTTACACTAGAAAAAAAGCTTATTTCTTTAAGATGCTGAACTTCTAAATTTGCTTTGTTGGAAAAAGTAGAAATCGGAACACATATCAGTCATTTCTTTGGTTTTCTGATAAATCACCATCTTTTGACAGTATTATATTTATCTTAGGCATTTTGTGCAATTCTAGAGGCCACTGCCCAGAGGGGCTACTTGGTACGTGAAAGCTTTTTACAATACTCCAAAAATATTTGTAATTGTCAGTCTCTATCAAAATGGTAAATGTGCCTACCCTAGGACTCTGCCATCACACTTCCAGGTGTCTATCATTCAGAAATAACAACAAGATGTGAAAAGATCTGGGCTCAGTACTGCTCATTACAGTATTATTGGTAAGAGCAAAATACAGGAAATAACTTAGCATCCATTAATGAGGATTGAGCTAATATATTTTGTGACATCTGTAGAACAGAATAGCGTCAGTACTCTCACCTGTTAAAAAGGAGGTAAAACCTAATACAGTAACTTGGAAACAGGTCTATTTTTATGTAGTTAAATGTTAAAACAGGAAATTTCATGTATATGCATCTGTCTATATACCTGCTATGTATTTTACCATTTAAAGAACTGTATATACATATTAAAAATTCTGGAAGGATATGCATGGAGCTCTATATGGTAGATATTTCTGGAGGGTCAAATTGGAGTAGTTATAGGAAATCGTTTACTTTTTATTTTAAATATTCAAAAGAAGAAAAATAAGTGGTGAGATGAAGAGTAATTTTTCTTTTCTAAAAGTGTTTTTTTTGCCTTTTACAACTTATGAAACTTTTCAAACACCACAAAATGTAAATAATATAATGCACAACTATATAGCCATAACCTACGTGTAACAATTGTTAACAAGCTTATTTTCTATTTAAAAATTTTTCCTGAATAAACATAATTAAGAAATGTTGATGGGGGGGGATTATAAAATGACTTGGAAATTTTTTTAACAGAAAAAAAGAAAAGCTTTCCTCCCAACAAAAAGAGTTCACTTTTGTTTAACATGTAACTCATCTCTCAGCCATCCTAACACATACCCAGTTCCCACTGTCTACAAAGATGTGTCAGGCTTAATAGAAGTTTCACTAAAAGCATCTTTTATAAGTGAATATCTTCTTCCCTTCCTCCACAGATCTTAAAGGCTTGTAAAAACTTTTTGAGCAGTTAAGAATTCTAGAAAATTCTTCTACTACATCTCCTCTCTCATTTACTCATTTTGTCCATTTTATTCCATTACCCACTTGAGGTGATAAGTCTCACCTTAGCTAAATGATCCCTTCTTATGATCCCTTCTACACCTAGCTCTCGATTTTACATTGCTAAGTCACTGGTGACAGCAATGCTACTTCAACTGACACATTCCACACCAGTTCTGACTGTCCCCACACACCAGTAATTGATGACTCAATGTTGTAAACCATACTCTCCTAAGAGATTAGGTAGTTCAGGTTCTTGCAAATACAACCTGGCTGTATACTGCCATCTGAACAGACAGATAAATATATTCGTGGAAAATACCTACAAGCATAGGTACCTGCTTTTAATTGGGAAAGCATGAGCCTTCCTCGTCCTGTTCAGTTGCTTGAATACAGCGTTTCACAAACAGAGGGACTTGATTCTCACCCCAAATTTGGGAAGTGTGCTAAAGCAGTGTTTCTCTCCACACCCCACAGCCTCACAAAGATGGTTATTGGGATAAGAACAGATTTCTCCGTCTTGACTTTGTGCCTTAGCTGAGCGGCAAGGGACAAAATTCTGACCTTTTCCTTTCCCTGACCCAGAGACAGATGTGTTTGTGGTACTGCAATTAAGGAAAGAATTCTTTGAAGTACTTAATGTCAGAATACTGTATTTATATGAAATTTAAAATGTATGTTTCAGTATCTTTTAAATATGAAGCAGAATTTGGGGAAAAAAAGTCTGACTCTTTAAACCTAGAATCTCCAACAAGAATAAGTAACTTAAAATGTAAATAGATTTTTCATTCACAAGGTGAATATTTTTAAAGGAAAGTAGAACTAAGAATCAGTGAACTAAGCAATATATTTCCTTTACCTTCTGAAAGACCTACTGAATTTCAAGTGATAATGTTAGTTTGACATTTTGTCATCTACAACAGACCCATCAGAAGTGGAAATCAATTTGCTTTCATGAACCAGTTCTGTGCTAGGGGCTGGTTATATAAATCACAGGTTTCTGATTTCATTGAAAATCCTGGATTGTTAATTCCCTACTTATGCATGCCATTAAGAAACATTGTCAAATTTTATAATGTTTGTGGATAATTATATACCCAAAGGTATGATGTATATAAAAGCACATTTCAAAAAGTGAAGGGCGAATGGTTTAAAATCCAAAAGAATAAGTAAAAATTACAATTGTTTCCTGTGCAACGCCTAAGAAAGGTGCTTTAGAATAAAAGGATCATTTTATTTCATCATCCAGGAAAGCCCTTGGTTATTTGTGAATCAGGGAGGAAGAAATAGCACAACACATTTACTTGGTTAACAATCCCAACTTCTGCTCTCATCCCGTTGGCAAGTAATTGAGGAAATTCATAGCCACTGGCTGCAATCCACACTGGCTGAAGAAAACTGTAACGTTTCTATGAATTTCACATTGACAGCTAGGTACAATTTTCTGTGTACACTGGTCAGATTTTCAGGACAGCAGGCCACATCACAGAGCTTGGGAGGCACGTAGACTATTTCAACAAATCAGGCTTAGGCAGACTGCTTACCTGAGTACAACATAATGCTGCCTCAGTGAACAGATGTGCTAGGATCTTGGGACAACTTCTCCTGTTCTATGCTCTTCCTCTACTAAATCATCTCTGTCCTTTTTACTGTTTGCCTACTTTATTCTACTATCCATTTGAGGTGATAAGTCTGATATTAGTTAAATGATACCTTCTTATATACCTAGGTCCCCGTTTTAATTTGGTAAAGCCATGGGTGATATAAGCAATGTCACTTCAATTGTAACCTTCATTCTTCTTTCCAGTGACTTATATGGAATATAGCAGGTTCTCTCTATAAATGGATCTCATATTCCCACATACATTGGGGAAATTAGATTCTTTATAGAATTCTTGAACATGGAGGTGTCTTGGTTAAAGGCACTTATATTTCCCTACTTGCAGCCACCAGCACTCTGCTAATAATCCTTTCTACACAATTGCCATTCATGTGTTTATGCCTGGAAACATTCTCTGATGGCGCTGGGGGTGGTGAGGGATAGCACTCCCACTGGCTCTCTTCTTTTGGGGCTACTGTCGCCATTATACTCAGCCTTTTAAATAAGTTCCCATACGGGAGATTTTTGGCCATGTGAAAATTTTCTTTTACTTTTTATGCTGATGAAGGTATATCTTTTGCTTTTTAAAGAACAAACCTCATTTGAGATAGAATTTTAAAAAACAACCCACTTCTATGATGACTTGTATAGCCACATTAAAAAATGCCAGGCATTTCTTTTACCGGAATAGTTTCTAGTTACTATGACATATCTACATGTAAGATAAAAAAATATGCTAAACACAATAAACTGTGTATTTTCAATTCAAAGCAATTCACTGCAAATGTGTAGTTTAATAAAATCTGTGGTGTACCATACTGTGAATAGAATATCCATTTGACACACAAAAAAACTTTCAAACAATTTGGGGTGCAATACTACCATCAAATTTTAATCAAATAGACTTCTTAGATCAGCTCTTTAATTTTGTCCATTATCATCAGGTATTAAGACAGTGCCACTCAGTTTTATGTTTTTAGCTCTCTCTACTCTTCATTATTTGCCATTCATTTGGCATAAATAAGATTTAGGTGAAAGAAAGCAAAACAGAGCTAGCCTTGAATTAACAATACTGTACAAAATGCCCCTCAGCAGGAATAATATTTCTCCTCTGTTGAAGCACTTAATGTTCTTTAATTTAAGAAACAGACACGTTTTTCTTATCCTCAGTCACTTAGTGTGTCTCCCCAGTAAGAAACCTAAATTGCTCAGTGAGATTTTAGTTTCGGTAATATTTTAAAAGATACAAATTTTTTCCTCATTTTGTTTTTCTCCCTGCCTTCCCCTTTCTTTCAGAGTAACACAGACACAAATTAATAGGGGAATAGAGAAAAAAAATATATTCTTTCCCAATGGGATGAATGAGGTAACATCCATCCATCCATCCATTCATTTGCTTTATAAGATGAGAAACTGAATTCTTTCCAGATAGATGTCATTGAAAATAATCAACTATGCTAAGCCCATAAAAATGGTAGATATTCTTAAGACTATAGTTTTTCCAAAATTTGAAGGGAAAAAATTTTTTTTTTCTTTCTTCCACCCCACCTCAGATTTACACAAAGAATGTAATTTCCTTTCAAAACATATGTTTTGGTGAGTCTCAATAATAGTAAAGTAAAAGAGGAGGACAAAGAATTGTTTGAAATAAAGTGATCTATTCACCTCTCAAGGCAATATCAACGGGGCTGTAAAACTTTCAGTAAACACTGTGTTATGGACAAGCGGAGTCATGCCTCTTACCTGGTGTTTGGAAATTAAGGCGCCTCAGTTCTACTGGGTCTGTTGGATGGTGTGAAGGGACCTCCTTACTGTTTGGTATGCTGCTCTTTCTAGAATCAGACTCTGCCCTCTTCCTATAGGGAGAGAATAAAAATTTAAGAGTAAGACAACCAAAATAATGGAAACATTAAAAAAAAGCAGAGTTATGCCCCTCTAACCCCCCACCCCCCATTTTCAGGTTTAAAACTTTTTGTCTTTGGTGACTTTGTTCAGGTCACTTTTTTCTCTCCTAGCCTACAGTATTTCCTCAGGTCCGAAATTTTTAAGTGGATCACCTCAAAGTCCTCCTTTATCTCTGGATTTAAATAATTCAGTGATTCTGCCTTTAGGCTTAAGGAGGTGTTGGTGAGATAGGTTCGGAAACTTGTTCAGCTTTTCTCCCTCATCCACTAGTTCTATTTGTGAGGGATAGGATAGAGTAACCCTAGTAACCAATACTAAAATTGTGGTTACCATGGGAAAAAACTCAGAAACTACTGGGCCTCAAGCTAAACAGCTAAATCTGCCCGCCTCCTTTTCCCTTTAGGATACATGACTGGCGGCTACCAGGTGGACCTGCCCTGGATTTTCCCATAACCAGATAAAGACAGTAAGTGCATTTCTAAGATTTCAAGTTAACCTAATACCTGGGAGGAGAATCAGGACCACACAAAACCAACATCCCTTTTCTCTTTCCAAATTCCAAGGAAAAAACAGTGTTGGCTGTTCATGGTGTCAAGCTAACTATCTTTGCTTAAGGTGTCATAATGTAATTTTAATAAATGTCTAGGCAAGAAATGTGAGGTTTCTTCATAAGATTTTTTATCCTTTTTTTTTTTCCCCCCCAAACAAATAATCACAGAGTAGTAGCTAGCTATTTTCTTTAAGGTTGAATTAGATTAAAAACTCACTTAACTAATGGAGAGCTTTTCAAACAGTGCTTTATTCCAAATACAGATTCCAGCAATCTCCAGGCCGGAGGCATAATCCTAGCATCTCACCCCTGCTCAGAGCAAAGGCATTCTGATTTGGAGAAAGGGTGCAGCAGTATTTAGGAACTCTCCCTTTCTCTTTTTGCTATGACGGTGGTACAGCTCGTTAGTGTTGCTGTGGCAGTGGGCTCTCATTCAGTGCCACCCAGGTCGTTCCACGGTTAGCCAGAGGGCTCCTGTTAAATAGCCTTTCATTCCACCTCTGCTCATCTGTATAGAATAAAACCAACCAGGGGATGAAGGGAAGATTGATGTGAAGGGAAAGCACACTTGATTTGCTCAAGTGCTAATGCCTTCAGCAAAACATCCTCAGTGGAATGAATTTTTGGGGGTGAGTCCTGTTAGACATCTTGCTCTCTCAGAACCTTGGATTAACCTGTCTCAGGATTTTCTGTTTCCACCTAAAAGTGTCAGGTATAGCCTTAGGACAGAGCATACTGCCAAGCCCTACTACCAATCGGAGGAGAGCAGTGAGTTGGAGGCATGCCAAAGGTACTGGCAGCTCCAGTTATATGGAGTGGAAAATGAGAAGGAAAGGAAAAGAAGAGCTGGAGAACTGGTCAGAGAGATATGAGAAGGAAGAGAAAAAGGGGCTAGGAAGACAATGGGAAAGAAGGATATGATGACCACTTTCACAATAGAAAATGTCGCCGTGTTTTTGCTGTGGGTATGTGCCTCACAATACAGAGAGATGTTTTACTATCGAAGATGCAGAATCTAAATGGGTTAATGAGACACCACCGAGTGTGGCCAATCAATCCCACGTGTAACAAACATATGGTTGGTCTTCTCCAAGTAATCCCAGTGGCCCTTTGCAGGTTTTGGTCTTTTCACACAATTTGGCACATGGCTTTACTGATGTACCAGATCCAATGACTGAAAACTGGATTTTTATCCCTTTTCAAAATGGCTCTACAGTCTTTCCTGCAGGATTATGGAAACCACATGAAGAAATATCTGGGCAAGGAGACCCTCACTCTTGCAGATATTGTGGGACACCCTCCTTATCTTCCTTTGCACTGAGGCCAGGCTGAGTGATGTGAGACACAGGGAAAGAAAAGAATACTCTCTAAAGACATTTACTCAGTTGCTCTGGCGCCAGGGAAGTTGAAAATGCCATCTTGTTGCCCGATGAGTCTTGGAAAGTCCAGAGCATGGGACTGAAGTTACAATTCATAATTGTAATAAATGGGAGGGGTGTCCTGACATTTAATAACTGACATCTCCCTCACCTAAATCTCTCCAAGTAAGATAATCTCCAAGAAATCAGACTCCAGAAGTCCCAGCCAGCTAGGAAAATCAGCTGTTTGTTTAAATTTTATTTTGCTTCATTTAGTTTTGATGATCACAACATGGGTAATTCTGGCTGCCCACACTCTTTATCGCATTATTTTTAAACAGAAATGTGTTAAAATGTTCGTTTTCTAACAAAGAATTTCTAAGGAAGATTTGCAAGATGAAGAGTTTGGTCATCATCAGTAACAGTAGTCATTTTTAAAAACTGAATTTACTGTTGCAAAGTATTAAATGGCGTATAATGATCTAAATCAGGCCCAACATGAACGTAAGGAGTAACATTTTTTTTTTTTCTGGTAAGTTTTCAGAGGTCTCATTATTCTCATTTTCATCTACTGATAGAAAAAAGCAACAAATAGTGACTTGAAACAGATTCTGAATTTTGCCTCGCTGTTTTATTTTTTCTATTAGGATTATAAAGCCCTAGGGTAAGTTTATTTCTCACTGTGAGAAGTATCTACCACATGCAGGGGTTATCTGGGTGAAAAGAAAATAGAAGATCACATGACATTTCAGATATGGCAGAAACTGCTAATACCGTAAAAATATGTGGTTTTTGGGGGGCTGTGAATACTGTACAACAAAAATGCTGCTCTGTGGTCTAAGCGGGGTTTTATTTTCACTTATTCTCACCTGGCTCTTATCTACAGGTAAAGTGGGGAGCAAAAACAAAAGGATGATCGTGTGGCAGATCATATCTATTTACTTGGAACAAAGATATTCAGACATACGAGTACAGGCTTTTGGAAGAAATATATTTATTTGAATATTCATAGAGATTTCAAAGAAATCAGTTCGGACACTTAACGATTCTGACATCATTGAGAATGGAACCCCAACTCCACGACTATTGGTGTGAATCTCCTTGGGTAAGTCAACTACAAAGTTTCTTAATTTCTTCACTTACAAAATAGAGAAGGAGTGTTAAAAGATGATAGCTAAATTGTGGCCCATTTCTCTCATTTTAATAGAACAAGAAGGTAGTGATGAAATTGTGAAATGTGGACAGTGTTATAATGAGAAGGTGGGTCTCTGAGTGTATTAAGTAGGTTCGAAGTGTTTTGACTTTGGGCTAGAAGAACTATTTTGCATGTGTTTTCTGCTGGATTAATGGCAAGCACACCTTCTCAGAGGTAGTCCGTTTCCTGCCAGTGAAAGTGTAATGCAGCTTGCTGACCAGCGTTAAGTGATTTTAGGGACAGTAATACAGCAGTAATTCTCAAACTTTAGTGTCCATCAGAGTCACCTAAGAGGGCTTGTTAAACGGCAGGCTGCTGGACCAACTCCCAGAGTTTCTGATTCAGTAGCTCTGGGATTGGGGAGCCAGGAATTTGTGTTTCTACCAAGATCCTAGGTAATGCTACTGCCACTTGCCCAGGGGCCGCTCATAGAGAAGCATCTGCAATACAGCGACGGGAGGAAGGCAGCCTAGAGGAGCACTGAGATCCTTTTCTTAGTTTAACTTTAATCAGGAATTCATATATAGATATCTAGGTATGTGTTAGAAAGCTAAAAGGTTAGCTTGGACTGATCAATAAATAATCAAGCACTATAGGTATTATTATTATTATTATTGCTATTATTATTCAAGGCTGGAAGACAGGGAAAATAATTTGGAATTAAATATAAGTTTTCACTAAGGCACTGACATCAACATTAGCAGGGTGTGAGAACGCTAGTATTCCTGTACAAAGTGTCTTGAGATCAAACTTTCAGTAAAAAACAAACAAAACAAAACAAAAATGGCTCACATTAACACATACAAATGCTCATTTAACCGTGACTACAGACTGGTTTTACTACCATCTAAATTTGGCTTTAAATACTCTATTTTATCTTCATGTATAGACAAACTATTTCCCCCCAAATCATTTTAATATCAAAATTATTTTATGTATCTAGGCTTCATCCATCTTCCCCTTGCCAGTTTCATCTTTTATATCCAACCTCCACCCTCACCCCCTCAATACCTCCAAAGTCTACCCGTATCATTTTTTTTTTTTTTTTGTACTGAGCATTAAAGGGATTTGTTCTCTATTCCTCACCTGTCAGGTTTACTGCTCCATTTTAATGCAGCAAAGAAAGAAAAAGAAAGGCTAAATGTTAGTTGGCCAATGGTAACAAGAGTAACCATGACAACCAAGATTTAACAGTGCTCAGAATCAGGGATATATAACACATTACAAAATGATAGCATATCAAAATATTTAAAGGCCCCTAAGCATGAAGCAAATGGAGGACACAAGCGTACATGGCTAAGCAAAACATTTGTGTGTGTGTGTTAATGTCAGACTCGCTTTTATTCATCAATCTACAAAACACTGCCACAGTTAATTACATCGCAGGAAGTGTCTGATGGCAGAGATATAATTTGATTTTTACAAAACATGCCATGAGACAACTGCTAGTGTACTTAATGGGAATATAACCTCATTCCATATAAGAAATTAAGATAAAGAATCTTCAGTTAAGAGATACAGTATTCCTTTAATGATTTAAAATACCTGCAAATTGCATTGACCTGCACAGAAATTTGCACAATTGCATAATACACCACAAGGTAATAAAGTGGGAGAAATGATTTCTTCAAACACCTTTTGACAAGTAAGGTGATCATAAATCTTTTTCTTCTAGTAAAAGATTAAATACATTTTCAGTTTTGGAAAATATAATATTCATCATTATAAATCTACAGAGCATGACCCATTTATATAGCTGTGCTAATCCAGAAAAGTATTTTATTACCAGCCTCTGACATGACAGATATTTTCCTAGTCACAGAGGCACTGCTGTCTGGGAACACTTGCAGCTCATTCTCATAGACACTTTCACCTGTGATAATACGTGTATTGTTTGACCGTGTTCTTTACGCAGAGAGTATAACCTTCACCTGAAGAGAATTCATCTAAACAGTCTTCATGTTGAGGCAAATTGCAAAGTATTTAGTGAGTTCTCAAGTGCAAAAAATAAAGGTACCAGGTCCGCCTCAATGCGAATGAAATAATGTACACCCATATCGCTAGAGTATCTGGCTTTAAGGTAATCCAGTCCATTTCTTTTCAAAGTCCACATTTAAATTGTACAAACACACACATACAAAGTGAATAATGAAAATGATATCAAACACACAGGTTTTTTATTCTTAAAGTAATTTAGCTGGTTGTACCAGGTTTTTAAAAATTCCTACAAATGTTCTCCACTTGCTTATTTTTAATCAGTGAGGTCATCAGTGAATCAGCTGTAGGAAAATCTATTCCTCTGATTGATAGGAAGAGAAATACCTAGTGAATTGCCAGTTTTGTATATGAAAAGCCTGTTGAATATTAGGATGAACCAGTGCCTAGTGTGCGCTTCATTCCCTCTGCCACGGAAGTGTCAGCCTTACTGCACACATGGGTACATAGCGGTACAAATATCTACGTTTGAAATCTTTTGGAAGTGGTGTATTTAAATTACAGGCTGAGGGTTTTATTACAGCTCTTGCCAGTCAAGATGAACGTGATAATCAGTGATGGAGTAAACAAGAGGAGGGAACTGAGTGTATCACTATTATTTGACTTGTGTAAATTTGATTATTCAGTAGCCCCCTGTACCATGCACTCTCCTGGGCACAAGGAATAAGACGGAGTCCTTGACCTACAGTGTAGTGGGGGTAGAAAGCCAAGAAAATGGGCAATGGCAGTAATGGGGTAGGTTCTATAATATAGAGAAGTAGAAAGTGCTCTAAGAGCATAGAGCAGGGGGACCCTAAGGCAGCCTGAACTGCTACAGCACGGAGGACAGTCACTCAGAAAGGCTTTCATTTAGTAAGTAAGTGGATCTTAGCTTAGCTTATTTCTAAAAGGTGAGTGAGTTAGGTTTTGCCAGGCCAGGAGGAGTGGTCGTGGAGTGAGCGGAAAGGCTTTCCAGGCTGAGGGAAGGCATTGCCCAGGGTGGGGGGGCGTGGCAGCCTATCTATCTCGTCATAGCATCTCAGAATAGTCTGGACTGCATTTCTTTCTTTGATAACACTTTGGAAATATACGTAGGGTTGATACAAAAAGAAGATTTAAAGAGGTAGAGCCCACAGGGAGCCAATGTTGGATCTGGGAAAAGGTGAAAAAGCCGAAGTCTATATTTTAGTCACATCTACCTCATGGTCTTCACACACATAAACATCTTGGGGGGGGGGATGGAAATTATTTACTCTCTACAGTGTCCACTCAGATTAGACTGTTACTATTAAAGAATGTGAATTTGGTCTAGACCATGCCTTAGCGCTTTCCAACCTCCTAATCCTTTTTTTTTTTTCCTTCCATACGACACGGTAAATACTTCTCATCCATCTTGAAATGCTTTTCATAGAGAGTCAGTCAGGTTAACATTTTATTTTAAGAATATTTTCTCTAGGAATAATTCCTGGACAGTTTTAGAACTAACGACTGAAAAGCCTTACATGTGTAGCAGATGTGCAGGGTAGATGAACATCAAAGAAAGAGCATTCAATTGCTTTATGGATTCTTTTTTCTCTGTAGGGGAGGATAGATGAAGGGCAACATGGAGTCATTTAGAAAACATACACACGCACTGGAGGCAGAAATAATATCGTATTAATTCTATTACTACTTGTTTTTTTTAGGTTCTCAGATTAAAAAAGGTCAGTTATCTAATCTATATACTTACTTACTTATTTTATAAAAGTGAAGAAACCGAGGCCAGGAGTGGTAGCATGACTTTCTACCCCATATAGCCAGCTAGTCACAGAGCTGGGACTTGAACTCAGGTTTCCTGCTTCCTAGTTTAGTATTTATTTTTCTAAACTTTGCTACCTCTTCTCTCTGCAGTTTAAATTGTTAAATCATTGTATGTATCACATATAGAGTACAGAATTTCCAAAAAATCCTTGTGCAAGAAAATTAACACTAAAGACCTACCAAACACATTTTACTATTCTGATGGCCCTTTAGGCCCTTACAAAGGCTCCATGACATGTCTTGTCATTGATTATTAGTTTTTAAATGATTGATTAAATTTAAAACAAAGTCAAATGAATAGAATGTGAAATGAAAGTGTGCTATTCCATATTAATATAATTAATAGGGATAAGTCTCAAAGTCTCCTCAGAGAGCTCAGTGAAATGTATTTCTTTATATGGACAAACCATCCACAGCTACAGACCCATCCCTAACACAAGTAGTCTTGTAAACAGGTGTGTATTACCAACAGGATATATGTGAGTCAAACAATATTTTATACTCATTCCCTACTCAAAGTATTATTTGCACACAGGAAGTGAAATACTTTAAAAATAATAATAATGATGATGATAATAATACATTCAATTCTGAGTCATTACCAATGACCCATGTATAAACTGAAAGGCACCTAAAAAGAGGGATATAATGTGTTTGTTATATAATTTTCTTTGCTCAGAATCCAAGCTATTAAAGACACTATTCATTGCCTACAGAAGATTTCCTCTTGAACTGTTTCATGATAATCAGGAAGGACATTGTTGGGTCTACTTGAATTTCAAGTCAGGAATGTTCTTTACTGCTGAAGCAAGCATTTCTATTTCAGAAATGCTTCATGGGCTTTCAGATGGTTAGCTAAATATACTTAGCATTCGAGGATGTGTGCATTTCCCAACAATTGCATTAGACGATGCTTACATATGCGCACACTAAAATGCAACTTCAACAGTCATAAAAATCTTTAAATACGATGCCTCTTTTTGCAGGATTAGGAAAAATTATAACTGAGTTTATTTTTTTCAAGCACGTGTGGATAAAGAAAACTTGAAAAGGATTTCTAGTGGGTTGGCCAAAAAGTTCGTTCGGGGTTTTCCAGATGAAAACCCCGAACGAACTTTTTGGCCAAGCCACAAATTACCAAGCTTATAAACTTATTTCTTCACGTTTACATAACTAATTCACAAGGCCACGCACATATCTACTGCGTGGCATGACTTAATGATAGCCCGAAAGATTCGAATGAAACAAACACCACTTGAAAAAAGGTAAGCATCTTGTTCATTTTGAGTAATCACACGCTGTCATGTGATATGATCTAGAAATGCAACTGTCAGCAACCACTTGTTTTCTGATCTGACTCCCACAGCAGGATGTGACCACTTAAGTAAATATTTCACAGAAAACAATTAGAACTCTATTTTTACTTTTTTCTTATTGTATTCTCTTCTGGTAATAAGTGCGGTACCTGAACAGCAAAGCTGTTGCTTGGACTCGGGCTCACATAGGATTTCTTACTGTTCTGGAGTATGTGGGGACCTCGCACTTCCTGCCCTTAAGGTACAGACTGGGATGGGAAGATTGAAACCATCAACTAAGATATTTTGGCCTTCAAGCACTTGCTTTTTCAGCTATTAATTATTTTATGGAGTGGACAATTGAGTGATCAGGAAAAATAATTTTTTTCTTTAGAAGAGGATAGGCGATTTAATGGGCTATGGTATGAACGTCTTTAACTAACTTGTCCTTTTTTTCTCAACCCTGGAATAGAATGGAATACAGCCTCATAAGAGAGAGTTTTTCAAGGGGGAAGTGTCTGTCTTGAAAAGTATTTTTTTGAGTCAAAAGAAGAGCTTATGAAAAAAGAGCTATTCCAAGAACATAAGAACAAAGGAATGCAGGTAGGAATAATTAATGTAAACCCAATGAAGGGAGATATATGGGTAGGAAAAAGAGATAATGAAAAGAAGATATCTTGTCAGATTAAACATGTAAGCAAGAATCAAAATGAAGACATTCTCATCTAATTTTGAAGGTCAAGGTTATAGTGAGGGAAGAAGAGAGTAACTTCACAGTAGCATTCTGACAGATGACACACTACAAAGGAAACACAGATTAAAGGTTCATGAAAATAAAATTTGGAATGGAAGAAAAGAAAAACTGATATAAAGGGAGAGAATTCAGAATTTAGTCATTCTACATGTTTAAGAGAGTAGACGTTTATATTTTTAGGTCAGAAAGGATTAAGGGGAAGAAGAATTACTCATGTCTTCTATCCAACTGCCTACGCAGTGACCTAGGGGAAGAAATCTTGCTTATGTGTAATGGAGGCAGAAATGGGATTGACAAGAGTGGATCAGAAAACATGGGTAAGTGCGGGTTATTTGCATCCCACCTGTGGTCAGACACTAAATCATATTGATACTTGGGGGTATCAAGACTAAGGTTATATTTTTTTTTAAAGGAAAATGGTACCTTGCATTTCCTCTTGGACACAAATAGGAAAGGGAAAAGTTCATCCTCTTCCTCTCTTTTCTTTCGTTGATCTTCAATTTTTAGCCACTTTTGCTAACTTTTGAAAATAGCCATGGGGGTGGGGGGAGGGTGGGGAATCCCACATGCAAGTTAGTTAGACTTATGAAATGGACACACATGTGCAAACTTGACCTAAAACAATCCAGTGTGAGCTTCCTTGGGATGATCTGCTTGTGAATGTAGTAACATCTCAGCTGCCATGCAAAGCGCTCATTCTGCATAAGTAAGTATCTCAGAAGATGGAGGTTGGGATCCATGCCTGCTGGGCAACAGAGTCTATACCACACGGTGAATGAGATTTTAAATAGCTGAGTGAGTCTTTACATTTTGTTCTAACGCTAATGGACACATTTTTTTCCAGTGATTATTGGAAGTATTTCTACTAAGATCAACCACACAATGACCCTAGAAGGATAATAAAGTCTTTGCAATAGAAATATTGGGCAAACCTACCTTTTATAAAGAAGAATAGCTATGACAATGCAGATGATAAAGACCACTGCAAGGACAGGACCTACAACCCAGATCAAGCCTTCTTCCTCATCTGTGATTGGCTGTGGATCCAAATCCATTGACACAACGGGATCCGAGTAAGGGCTGGTTGCATACATCTTCTGAGGAAAAACAGAATCTATGTCAGTTATAAAATAATGGCTTTCTAGCAAGTATCTTTAGCATCAGAAGAAGCAAAGATTCAGAACATCGTGGATTTGATAATAAGTAAGTAAGTGTGTAAAATAAAGAGGGGAGAGAAAAAACAGGTTTTGTAATTGAAATTTCCTTTAGAGTATTTTACAATAAAATCATTTTTGATGGTATAAGTTACTCACTCCATAGATACTTTTTCACTGGGATCTATATGTGGCATATTAATTAAATGATCTTATGAAGTGTAAGTACCAGTAAATTAAGCAGTCACAAAATGTTCAATGAGCATTTACATTGTGCCAGTGTGTTACATGCAATGTGAAAAATAAACAAAAAATATTATAGTTCCAGCCATTAAGATAGCATCACTTACTCAGTTGAGACCAAATTAAAAGTAAACATTTATACAGAAAATAATATCAGTATTGCATTAAATTATGTAAGTAGTCCTATTTCTATTTAATTAATTTTATTGCAGTACTGCTCAGAGGTTGGTATGACTGTTCCCAAGAGAAAATTGATAAACAGAAAAGGAAAACCTTAAATACACTGTTTGTGGGAATGTAAATTGGTACAGCCATTATAGAACACAGTATGTTGGTTCCTCCAAACATTAGAAATAAAAGTACCATATGACAAATCCCACTCCTGGGTATATATCCAAAGGAAATAAAATCACTGTCTCAAAGAGATATCTGCATACCTGTGTTCTCTGCAGTATATTCACAATATCTAACAAACACATGGAAGCAACATAAGTTTCTTTTTATGGATAAATATGGTTATATATATATATACACAGATACATACACACATAATGGAATATTACTCAGCCATTAAAAGGAGAAAATCCTGCCATCTGCGATGACATGGATGAATCTGGAGGGCTTTATGCTAAGTGAAATAAGCCAGACAGAGAAACACATATATTGTACAGTTACAAGAAGAATGAGTTCTGAAAATCTAAAGTGCAGCAAGGTGACTATAGTGAGTAACACAGAATGGTATACCTGAAAGTTTCTGAGAGTAGATCTTAAACATTCTCACCATAAACACGAAACAAACAACAGTTAATTATCTATCTTGGTAACCACAGCATTTGTGTATACAGAGCTATATAAAATCATCACATTGTGCATTTTAAATAAATATGTGCCACTATATTTGGCAATTATTCCTCAATAAAGTTGCAAAGATAGATATGGAAAGTTACTTGGTGAAGGAAGGCACTGCATATCCATGGATTCTCTGTTTCTGTAATATCTTGTTTTGTTCTGTCCTATTTTAGACTCTCTCAGAAAAATATTCTCTTGACTCTGCCCCTCTTTAAAATACTATTTTTCCCAATAGAGACCAGTCCACATTCACGAGCTGCCCCACATGTCTTAAGAATAAACAAACAAACAGCTCACACAGCTCAATAACAAAAAAACAAACAACCCAATCCAAAAATGGGCAGAAGACCTAAATAGACATTTTTCCAAAGAAGACATACAGATGGCTAAGAGGCACATGAAAAGATGCTCAACATCACTAATTATTAGAGATGCAAATCAAAAACTACAATGAGGTATCACCACACACGGGTCCAAATGGCCATCTTCAAAAAGTCTACAAACAATAAATGCTGGAGAGGGTGTGGAGAAAAGGGAACCCTCACACACTGTTGGTGGGAATGTAAGTTGATACAGCCACTATGGAGAACAGTATGGAAACTAAAAATAGAACTACCATATGACCCAGCAATCCCACTACTGGGCGTATATCCAGAGAAAACCATATTTCAAAAAGATACGTGCACATGTACCTCATCCTCAGGTCCATCCACCCTCTTTCCAGTCTCACAGAACCACATTTCTCATTACCTCATTCATGTTCACCCAAACCATATCAAGAATTTCTTCCTTCCTCTAACAGTCTCCACTGCTGCTAGAGTTATGATCCTAAACTGCATCTGTAAAACCTTCAGGAGGCTCTCTGGGGATTCCTAAATAAAAGCTAGACATCTTAGCATGATTCTTAAGGGCCTCCACAATTTTGTTTGAAACTTTCTTACCACATATAACATGTTTCATCACAATAGACGTCTTGCTGCTGCTACCAAAATGCTCTATTCTCTCTCTTTAACCCTCTCACAAGTTCCGCAACATTTAGCTTCCGCAATCCGACTCCAAGGCCTCACTTAAATTTTGCCTCCATTGAAGCTGCCTCTCCTTAACTGGAAGTAATCAGTTATTTCACAAAATGTAGGTAAAAGTCATTTTAACAGTTTGAAGTAGTCCTATTTGTTTTTTAATGGTAGTGGCCAGACTCTATTTATTTTGGTTTTTCATTTGTGTACATGCCTTATCTTCTTTAATGAAACTATAAACTCCTTGAAGGTAAAGATTTACATACAATTTGTGTTTGTATGCTTAAAGCAGCAAGTACAGAACTTTGCATTTAGTGGGTTCCCAGAAAATCTTTGTTGAATAAAATAAAATGCCCATTTTTTTCAAATGGCTGACATTATTAAAGCATGAGAGAGTATACTCACTTTTCCACTATCAGTAAATATATTTAATTATTTTCAGTCTGCATTTTTTAACAATTTGGGCATATATTCTGAATTTAAGTAGGACAAATTCAGCAGTCAATCTGGAGAACACATGCCCACTAAATGCCTGTATGCTATTCTCCCTTTCCATTTTCCTATGTCCAGGAAAGAAAGAGATTGACAAGACTTTCGGATTTTCTAATGCATCTAAAGAATACAAAAACTCAATATGTTTCTAACCTTCTTAGAGGCAGATTAAAAAAAACCAAAAAGGATATGTACAGTGTAAGGATTTACACAAAGGACTTAGCAAATACACTCTATGTGCAAGAAACATGATTCTGTTATATAATTGTTTGTTTTGGTTTAAATTTTCCCCTTTCCATTACTTGTAGGTCACACTCAAATTGTTTGGGAGACTAAAGTAAGCAAAACTCTCTGATTTGAAATTCTTTACCAAGAGCCTTTGAGATAATAATCTTGGTTAGCCAAGATGGAAATCTAAGCCGAGGTTTTTCCCAAAGTACATAGATTTCCAACCCAAATCAGGAAACAGAGACATGTGAAAATGAAAAGAAAACAGAACGGTAAAATGATATCAGCCTTATGAAAAGTAGAATTTGTTCAGTATGTGGGAGTAATGGAAAAGATGAAACGTTTGGTCATTCTAAACCAGTCCTTTGATATTCTTAATGAGGCAGTTAATTGGGGAAAAGCTCATGTCTTTGGGGGGAAGGGGGATATTTTCTGTATGCAAATTATCATCCCACCCTTGGAGTGGTTAGGCACTTTAACAATCACTCTTGAAAATTTGAGGTTTACAAAAGACTGTATCACTACCAGCATTATACTAGCTGGATACAAGTCTCTTCTATAAATGCTGGCATGAACACACATAGAAAGCATAAAGGAAATACTGTTAGCTTTGAGAGCGATGTTGAAAAAGATGATGGAGAAAAGGGGCAACTTAGACAATACATATTTGGGAAGAAATCCTAATTATATAATTAATGAAACAGTGAGATGACATACTAAGGGAAGAGGTAAACTATTCATCAATGGAACTATTCATCAGTGGTGATACATTTCAACACTAGTTGAAATGTATCAACTAGTTGAAACATCTGTTACAAACCAGAGTCTCTGACAGTGCACGATCTGATGAGATTCCTTTTTGCTGGATTCTCTGATCTATCTCAGTGCTCTGAACGTGCTTTCTGAAACGTCCTAGAGCTATTTAAAGAAAATGTCTTTCAAATATCTACAAGTCATTAAAAAAAGGATAAGATGATGCCAACATTCCATTCCCTTGATATTCTGCCTTAAAACCTTCAACTAGGAAGAGAAAGCATATCTGTGCATTAAAATTCCAGGAAGCCCATCACTTTGTTTTCAAATGACATCCTGTGCACAAAAAAAAAAACCAGGCAGAAAGGCTGCCTTTGTGTTTTGATTTTCCACGAGGGAATTCCTTCAGTCATTTGAAGAGAAGCCCCACTGTACATGCTAACACCTGATGTGGAGAAATCTTTGATATATCTCAGACTTCCTATACCAGGGAAGGGACTGGCTCTATCTAGTTGCCACACCTGTCAGTTTTAAGCCCCATTAGAAAGGTATGGTTTCGAATATGTATATTAAATGTTAATGTGAACCGCCACTTCAAAATCTACCTCCCTCCCATCTACAATTTCTCGCCCTCTCTCTCTCTCTCTGTTTTTAA
Source organism: Balaenoptera physalus (assembly GCF_965194825.1). Classification (NCBI taxonomy): domain Eukaryota; kingdom Metazoa; phylum Chordata; class Mammalia; order Artiodactyla; family Balaenopteridae; genus Balaenoptera; species Balaenoptera physalus. Next base: position 58,521,144 of record NC_138886.1, read on the forward strand.
CATTCAAAGCAGCTGAAGCACAAAATGACATAAGAGCAAGATGAATTACATAAAAGAAGACAACTCATTATTTAGAGTACCTTAGGAATTCTCTGTTTTATTGAATTGTTTTCTAACTTTCTTGGCTTTTCACTGATAAAGTCCCTGGTAAATTGCTATAATTTAAAACACAGGCTATGCTTGCCTTTTCCTAGATAGAACTTCCCTTGAATCTGGGCAGAAAGCACTATGGGTTCACTGGTAGTTATAGGAGAATAAAATACATACAATCACCCCACCCCATCAATATTTTCAAATACTTGGAAATGTACTATGTTTAATCTCAGAGCTTGTTAGTTACTATTGTAATCACACAGGCTAAGCTCTACTAGGTATTATGCAACATACCTAATATTAAATATGTATTTGAGAACAGTCATTTTAATAGGATGAGGAAGGAGATGAGCAATGATGGCTGTCACCCTCCTATCCAGATGTGTGTCACATCAAAAGGTCTTAAGAACCATGCCCCTATAAAAGGCATCCAAATTGGAAAGGAAGAAGTAAAACTGTCATTATATGCAGATGACATGTACTATATCTAGAAAACCCTCAAGTCTCCACCAAAAATATTATTAGAACTAGTAAATACATTCAGTAAAGCTGCAGGTTACAAGATTAACATACAGAAATCTTGCTTTTCTATACACTAATAATGCACTATCAGAAAGAGAAAGCAAGAAAACAATCCTGTTTAAAATTGCATCAAAAAGAATAAAATATCTAGGAATAAACTTAACCAAGGAGGTGAAAGACCTATACTCTGAAAACTATAAAACACTGATGAAGAAATTGGAAAATGATAAAAAGAAATGGGAAGATATTCCATGTTCTTGGATTGGAAGAATTAATATCATAAAATGTCCATACTACACAAGGCAATCTACAGATTTAATGCAATCCCTATCAAATTACCCATGGCGTTTTTCACAGATCTAAAACAACACTAAAATTTATATGGAACCACAGGATTCTGAAAAGCCAAAACCATATTGAGAGAAAAAGAACTAAGCTGGAGGAATCATGCTCCCTGACTTCAGACTATACTATGAAGCTACAGTAATCAAAATACTATGGTACTGGCACAAAAACAGACACACAGATCAGTGGAAAAGAATAGAGGCTCTAGAAATAAACCCATGCACCTATGGTCAATTATTCTACTACAAAGGAGGCAAGAATATACAATGGAGAACAGACAGTCTTTTCAACAAGTGGTGCTGGGAGAGCTGGACAGCTACCTGTAAAAGAATGAGATTAGAACATTCCCTCACACCATATACAAAATAAACTCAAAATGGATTAAAGACCTAAATGTAAGACCTGAGACCATAAAACTCCTAGAAGAGAGCATAGGCAGAACATTCTTTGACATAAATTGTAGCAATTTTTTTTTTTTGGGACCTCCTAAGGCAAAAGAAATAAAAGCAAAAAACAACAAACAAAAAATGGACCTAATTAAACTTAAAGGCTTTTGCACAGCAAAGGAAACCATCAAAAAAACAAAAAGATAACCTACTGAATGGGAGAAAAATATCTGCAAATGATATGACCAACAAGGGCTTAATATCCAAAATATATAAACAGCTCCTACAACTCAATATCAAAAAAACAGAGAACCCAATTAAAAATGGGCAGAAGTCCTGAATAGACATTTTTCAAAAGAAGACATACAGACAACAGGCACATGAAAGGATGCTCAACATCTCTAACCATCCGAGAAATACCCATCAAAACCACAATGAGATATCACCTTAAACCCGTCAGAATGGCTATCATCAAAAAGACCACAAATAACAAATGCTGGCGAGGATGTGGAATAAAGGGAACCCTTGTACACTGTTGGTGGGAATGTAAATTGGTGCAGCCACAATGGAACACAGTATGGCGGTTCCTCAAAAAACTAAAAATAGAACTACCATATGATCCAGCAGTCCTACTCCTGAGTATGTATCTGAAGAACATAAAAACGCTAGTTTGAAAACATACAGGTACCCCAATGTTCATAGCAGCATTATTTACAATAGTCAAGATATGGAAGCCACCCAAGTGTCCATTAAGAGATGAATGAATAAAGAAAATGTACATATATGCCATGGGATATTACTCAGCCATAAAAAAGAATTAAATTATGCTATTTGCAACAACATGGATGAACCTAGAGAGAATTATGCTTAGTGAAATAAGTCAGAAAAAGACAAATACTGTATGACATCGCTTATATGTGGAATCTAAAAAATAAAACAAACCAACGTGTATAACAAAACAGAAACAGATTCACAAAGAACAAACTAGCGGTTACCAGTGGGGAGTGGGTTAGGGCAAGAGAGGGGTGTGGGATTAAGAGATACAAATGCCAAAACAAAAAACAAACAACAACAACAAAAAGAACCATGCCCTATCAATTTGGCACTTCATAAACTAGGTGTCCATCTAAATTTCCTGTCATTAGGGACACAGCCTTACTTGTAACGAAATCTCAAGCAGATTACTCAGCAATGTTCAAAGAGTAGGCAGCCTGTTACTACATCTAAGTTAGCGAAATGTCTTGAGGAATAATTAGGGTGCATGTACCTATGTATCCCCAAATAACCAAATGCTGGTGAAAAATGTGTAAGAATACCATAGGAAATTAGATGGATGCCATCATAATGAACTTACAGACTCTGCGTGTTCCATCACTGCTAACACAAAGAAGACATATTCTTGACCACTTTGGAGTTGCTTGTTTGTAAATCCACCATAATGTTTGTCATCCCCCAGGGTGAACTCAGTGGGAAGGACATCAAAGTGAGCGGCAATATATGGCTTCAATTCAACTTCTCTCCCATAACGGATGCTTCTGCGTTTCCTAGATATCTCTTTAAGCAGCTTAAGGAAAAAAAGTGGGAAACAGAGAAAGAAATGTAAACAACAATAACCCAACTTAATGGCAATTTAATGGGAGAAATTAATTCAGGGCTGGGAACAACCCAAATACAATGTGTCCACAATACGCGTAGTATGTCAGCATTACTGAATCTCAGTCTCTCTTCCAAAGGTAAGGCACTGAATTGCAATTGCAAGGCTCAGGCTGTAAACACAGGACAATGAGATGCTTTACTGGTAGCTCACATCACTGTCCACTCTAATGAAATCCTCTCAAAGGACAATGAATGCATTATAACTTGTCTATGGAAAAAAATCAGCTTGATTCACAAAAGCCTGTCATGCAAGCTTTATCACTTACTTATTAAACAAGTAGTACGCTCGGATAAAGCCATGAAAACTTTCAAAGACCAACCTTTTGGAGAGATTAGTACCATTTTAGATTACTTTTAGTAATGAGATAACTTGTATGATATATATTCCCTCAAATCAGCAGAAATAGAATCTGATGACCAATTTTTAACTGACATAATTTAAATAGACATTGTCACTTATTTAACGATTTCTGGCTCGACTTGGTTCCTTGATTAACCATTTGGGGTAAAATGGTAAAATTCCTTGCATTTATCATGGCACCGAGTTTTTCTGGAGCTAATAGCTCTCTGGAGATGTTGAATTATCTTGCCAGGCGATAAAGGCAGGGTAGCAAAAAAATAATTTTAATATTACACTGAAGAAAACAAATATAAACATGTACACACACAAATCCTTCATGTATTTCTAAAAGAAAAAAAAGAGTACAAATTATGGTTTGATGCTCTATTGTTTTGCATTCACTCTTTTATTAGGAGAAACTCGTGTTAATGATATTTCATGACAATTTCAAAATGATGTTTAAGTTATCTCTGTCTGCTTCCATTAAATATTGGTATTTTATAGGGCTTAACTGAGAAAAAGAAGTTTACAGCGGTCTGAGATGCCTTTTGATGTAAGGGACAGCTTAACTGGTGTTTTGAAAGAATTCTGATTTGTTTTACTATCCCTATAGAAAAGACTATCTGAGACCCTGGTGCAATGAAGGCCAGGCTTCTGTAATAATAATGGCTGCAGACTGTATATACGGCAAATACCAAATCCTTACGTTAGGAACCTGATGGTAAACTACAGTCTCTTCAACACAGAATGTAAATGTGCTCAGCTGGTCAAAATGATAACTTAAAAATGTAAAAAATCACCCTCTTGGTTGTATAGATAATTTGTGCCCATGTTACTGAATACTTATAATGTTCTCAAATTTTGTTAAGTTTGAGTTTCTTGATACAATTAAAATTACATGAAATGTAAATTCTTTTATAAAAACCACAGCAGACTTGTTTAGCAAATTTGGACCATCTGATGAGAAATTCAGGTAGACTGATCAATTATGGACCAACTGAGTTGTAATAAAGCAAGTCCAGAAACTTAGCACTATCTTTCAATCCTGTTGTCACATTTAGGTTTTATAATAATGATAATAATGACAATACTGCTTTTCTTTGTTAACCAATTCCTAGGTGGCAGGCACCGTTCTCAGGAGACTAAACATGGCTTAGTTCATTTACTCATAAAAACTCCATGAAATAGGTTATCATTATCCCCATTTTATAAATGAGGAAACTGAGGCAGAATAGAAAGTGACAATAGTGGATTCAATTGGTGAAATAAAATGCAATTACATGTGAGAGATTTTTTCCAACCATATTTTCATTTACTTAATGGCTGCACAATATCAAAGAAACATAATTGCAACATATAGGCTAAATTAATAATGTTAACTCTTTTAACTCAGTCTATACTTAAATATACAATTTTTGTGCATCTGCTTTCATTAACACAGATAAATGCGTACTTAGATGTCTTTTTCCTAGATTCTTTTAACATGTATTTTAAAAAATTCTGATGCAAATATTTAATATATACTTGAAAAGTCACTACATAGGTTATTGTTGATATGTAGTAATTTATGGGCCATTACTTAGAGAAGGACAAATGAAGTGCAGAAGAGCCGAAAAGCTCTTTGAAGTTGCTTAATCAGAAACATTTACCATCAGTTGTTTATGCAACTGTGTCCCCTCTTCTACTTCACTGATCAAACCCTACCTTGATTTTATTCATATTTCAGATGTAGGCAACTGTCATAATTCATCCGTGTCACTGTCATCCCTATGAGTACCTTTTGCTAGGGTTTCTTTAGAAGACTTCGAGGAAGTACTTTAACAGATTTTAGTGTTTTGGTGCTCCTTAGACCCAGTGCTGCCATTCATGAAGGTCAAACCTGGAACATCAACCCTGCCCCTGCAGCTTGCTCTAATCTCTGTAGGACGCTCCCTGTGTTATACTTTAAATGGGTCAAGTGTGCTCAGATGACACTGAAGTGAGCCAGTATGTTGAGGTTACAACCACAAATGACCACGTTATTTTACAGCAAGCCTTTGAAGTACAATGCGATGAAAAGCCTATGATGTATTACAAGACCTTCCCTGAATTAAATGTAACTAACATTTTAGGAGTCATTCTGTCCAGAATTCATTTTTACCATCAACGTCTGCTCTGCCCAGTCTGACCTTGACAACTAAGAGTTCCAGTCTATGAATTTATTCTGTGAAGATTATCCCCAGACAAAGGATAAATGAGCTCAGAAGATAATATTGAGAGTGACTCTGTTTGGAAAGCCGCTTTCCATTTTTTATGGGCCTAGGTGTGAGGCGTACGTGTGGAAATCCCCTTAGGCCACCATTCTATTTGATGATGGGGTTTCAGCGATTTGAATTATAGGCCTTTCTAAAAAAATCACTTGGTCAAATACATTTAAGAGAGGAACACGGCTTTGTCAAACCTGGCAGTACCAAGCTACAGATAAAATTACTACAGTGCTTTTATTATCTATGGTAGAAAAAAAAAAAAAATACCTGTCTGTAGGGATCATAAACTGGACGAGTAAGCACAAAGTGAGGCCACAGCCTACTTTCATTTGTTCCCCTCCACAATAGTTACCAGATGTATTGGAGGTTTCCAGAAGATACATCAAGGGCTTTAGTTTTTTATCAGAAATAATTTTCATTTTCCAGTCACTGCATATCTTATTTCTTCCACCATTAATTCTACAATGTGGTCTCAATTATATCAGTAAGAAAAGTGGGAAAGAACCCATCCTGACCCCAAAATTTTGAATTAATAAGTGTTCTTTATCAAACTATTATACAGATTAATGCACTACAATTTGTGGGATGATTAAAATGACCCTTTGTTATGGGAATCAGCAGCAGAGACCCATAGAATGTAATTGCAAGAAAGTTCAATGTCATATAGCTCTATACTTTAATCCATTAGAACTGATGTGCATTTTGGAGGTTAAAACCTAGCTGTAAAAGAGAATCAGCTTCCTATTACTTACTACCAAATGGCTCCACTTCTAAGGAACGCTTTTTTTTTTTTTCTTTTAAGTATTTGATGTCATTTTTGGCTTGGATGTTAATTCCTTGAAAACTTCTTTTTTTTTTTTAATAGGTAGAAAGATTCATAGATTTTACAAGCTGCCTTTGCATTTTAAATCCAATTCCAACTGAATTCTGCATTTCGGCTGAGAACTGATTAAAATAATAATGAATATGTCAGGATTAACTGATTAGTCAGTTGCAAGTAAAACATGCCTTTTTGCTTCAAAATGTTTAGAGACCAGCTCATCGGCTCGCATATTCAGATGTACTCCTCTGACATCATAAAAAATGATTTTGTTCCTTTATTTTCAGCAGAAAAAAAAGTAAAATTTATAAGACAAATTACTTGACAGCATGATTGAAATGTGTCTCATTTTATACTCCTTCAGTGCTCATCTAATCACTAAACGGTGACACAAAAGCATAGTCCTAACCTTGAACTCATCTCCCTTTCCGAACTTGATCAAGTTGAACTCAGATAAATGAAGTGGTTGATGATGAAACATACTTCTAGGGATGACACGTCTGTCAAAAGAAGCTAACAGCCCTGCTCTCGAGATCACAGTCTCCTTAGTGCAGACATGTATGAAATAAACATCACTTCCCTGTAATGCAGTTAGGGAATTTCTGCTTTTCCTTGCTTTGTATGCACTAATTTGAGGGACAGAAAATACCTAAAAATAACAGGTTGGGTTATAAGATATAGAACATGTTGTAAATAAATCCAATAAATTAAAATCTCGTATTTCCCCTAATGGGGCCCCTTTTTATTTGACTTCTGAACTGATTCAAACTAGAATCATGTTAAAATTGTGAAGTCTCTCCTGTGTAGTATTTCAAAATGTGAAGCCCAGCCATTAATCTGCCGTGGCCCTCTAGGGATCTGGCTTAACACTTGTGATCACAGTTTTCTCATCTAAACAGAAGTATGTCAAAATTAGATCTCGTTCTATATACTATGTATTTACTTTAAAAAAAAAAAATGTTCTTTTTGCAAAAAAGAGTACCAAGGTACCTATTGTTGTTGTAAGATTTTAGAAATTAATAGTATTTAGTATTTGCTCTGTTTTTTGTACCATATTTCTTGCTCAGCTCAAAATTCTGTGATTTGTTTTGTTTGCCCCTGACGTTACATGCATTTTTGATTCTGATATCCAACAAAATATAGAATAAAGCAAATATGTGCTAACCAGCACAGTTCTGTCAGAAATTGGTCAAGAACACATAGCAGGTCAAGTGTTGAACTCTGGTGCAAATTGCAACTTAGCATTTTTAACAGCCTCAGCTACCATTGCACTGATGAAGTATACCTTGGAATTCATAGCAATGGTGATTAAGTCTTTGCTGACAATTCAGTTCACCTTCCACACCTCTGCATCATGTTTTACATGGGGCACGGGGCAAAATATTAAAGCCAACAAAGATGAGATAGGTTGTAAGCTTTACAACAGCTTAATGTCTTTTAATTAAATCAAAAAGCTCTTTGTTGGGACCCCAAGAGGTTAACACACCCATAGCGGTGAACCATCTGAGTAGCCAGCTGACCAGCCAGCCATGTAGGGAGTCAGCACCCAGATTAGATGCTGAAAGGTCTGCATAGAGAGGAGAGGTCTATTTTAAAAATTAAATAACTAATGAACGACACAGCCCAAAACACATAGTTACCTCATCTAATTCCATTTCATCTGGACTATCCCACGGCTTGATAAATTTCCCACGAGATTTCTTCAAAGGCACAATTATTATGTAGTAACCTCTGCACAAGAATAGAGAGACAAAAATAAGGTTAGTTCGGAGGGAAAAGAAAATGGATATATCCTTAAATCTTCCACAGACCTGAAGATTGAGACTGAAGGCAAATTATGGATATGGAGTGACTTGTCCATCAATGGCAAATAACCACCTGTTTGTTCAATTTTAAAAACAACATGGATAGACATTTATGTGTGATTTCAGTGATCTTGTATGGTAATATCACCATGGTTGACTGACCTTTATTAGGCATCATAAACAGAGTGGAAATAGTTTGTCAGTACCCTGGTGCTGGACACATACAAGGTGGGTATATTGAAATCTACCACCACAGGCTGCTGAACCAAGAATTGTCTATGACATTAATTTATAAGACGATTTTTTTAAAGAAGATGTGTAATAAAAATTACTCTAAGCTCATACAAATGCCTACACGATGATGATGACAATGATTTTCTTTATACACCGTTAAGATACATTTTATTTGGATAAGAAATTAAAAGCATAAAAATTACTCATCATCTCACAATTATATAAAGATGTAAAGGTTCCCCTCTCTTTCTACCCATCAAATTGCAAACCTTAAGGTAGGTACTGCAGAAATTTGGAGACAGTCACTATCTAAGGGCTTTCAAAATAGGTCTCAGTATAATACCTCTGTAGGAAGGGACAAAAGTAAGCGAGTCCTCACACTGAGAACGGTCAACTACAATTTATGTATAAAGGTTCCTTGTCCCCAAATAGATGTGGGTTATTTGTAAAGTTGTTTTGTCACTTCCGTATAGCGTATACTGTGCTCTTATATTCAGAGTCAGGGGCTCTGCTCATACTGATTTTTGGTAGTAACTATACAAGGACTTTGAACATAAGGTATAATAATAGCCACCACATTAATCACTTCCTACTTTTCAGGTATTATAGTAAATGCATAATCTCATTTTGCCCTCTCAAAAATCCTTTAAGGACAGGTAAGAGACAAAAAAGAAAGCTCCACAGAGACTGAATAATTGCTCAAGTTAAAACAGATAGTAAGGGGATACAAACCTATATATGTAGAGAGAGAGATATATCTCTTAACTATGGCAATAATCTGCTTTTGTTTCATTTACTCTGGATCATAAAGCACTTTTATGGAAATTTATTGTGGAAATGAATACACACACACACACACACACACACACACACACACACCCCTACCTCTGCCTCTCAGAGGAAAGGTATGAGAACAGGATGGGTGCTATCAAGCTTGTATCACATTATATTACAGAGACTAATAGTACACACAGGAAGGCCTGTTTGTTCTTATCGCAAAGCAAAACCTGTAATAAACTCAGCAAATCCTGTGTGATAAAGAACTCTGTTTCCACAAGCAGAGTCTGGAGCAGCTCTGTCCAGTACAGTAGCTGCTAGCCCCTTGTGGCTATCAAGCACTTGAGATGTGGCTAGTCTGAACTGACATGTGCTCTACCTGTAAAAGACACTGGATTTCAAAAACTTAGTATGAAAATAAATGTAAAATATCTCAGCAATAATTTTTTAACAGTGATCACATGTTAAAATGATAATATTCTGGATATAATGCGTTTCGTAAAAAATTAAAGTAAAATTAATTACATCTGTTTCTTTGTACTTTTTACCATAGCTGCTAGAAAGTGTAATATTTCACATGTGGCTCTCATTACATTTGTTGGGCAGGGCTGATCTGGAGTGTTCTGGTAAAGAATGTGGCATCTAGAGATATATCTGGCCCAGAATTTAGGATCTGCCACTAATGAGCTGTATGATCCTGGGCTGATCATCTAACATCCCTGAATCTCAGTTGCATATACTGAAAATGAGAGTAAATAATATCAGACTTATTCTGGGGAAATAAAACAAATGAACACAAAGTGCTTAGCACAGTGTGTGTCACGTAGCACTTCACAGATGCCAGCTGCTACTGGCTGGTACTGACCATCATGGTGGGAGAGATGGATCTGAACACAGACACAGTAGGACACAGTGAAATGCCCTGAGATGTAGATTAAAGAACTTATCAAACTTTTTTTTTCCCCCCTGATCAAGAATTCAAGTCAAACCAGACAACTACAGCAGAATCCTCTCTCCATGGTGCTCTGAGCAACACATCAACAGGGTCACATCACTTAGCCATCCATTTTCTTTCCCACAAATAATGATGATGATCAAGGAGGGCAGGGAGAAGGAAGAGTGGAGGATGTGAGAGAGGCCAGTATCCTTTATGGTCCAGAGTAATCTTCCTCCTCTTCCTGTCCTCCCACCACCTGAAGGGTTTGCCAAACAGGTCCATCATGTTAAATGAGCATGGAGAAGAATGACAGGGGCTGCAACCTAGCGCACAAAATAACACTGCAGATGGACTTGATAAACACACTTGTCAGGGAACCTCTTGCTTTTCACTACCAATTGCACAAAGTCAGGACAGCTTCTCTTTGCCTAAAGTAACGATACTGCACGTGATCAGGGAGCTCCCACTGTCCTCGTTCAGAATCTTGCAAATCAAGGTTAAGCTGATGAATCCTATTAATTTTTCTTCTGCTTTCATACTTTGAGTTGCCATTCTTGTACATGAAAAAAGAATCCGTTCTTTCTTCTGCAGCACTCCCCGACTATTCATTTCATTTGTGGCTCGGATAAGAATTGAACAGCCTTCCCCATAGCAATTAATTAACAGTGTGCCTGGAGATCCATAACCTTTTCTCGCCACGATCGCTAAAGCATTCACCTAGAGCAGCCAAAGTGGAGCCTTTCAAAGCAGCTCTCACCTACTGAAAGAAATGGGGTGTTGGGAATTTGGAACTCCTGGGTCCAAATCCATACATTTCAACTGTATTCTCTGCAACTATGACTTTGTAAAGAACCTCGTATTTGCCTTTCCTGAGGCCTAGCTTTCCCCTGAGGATACTGCTTTCTTTGCAGACTTCTCACGTGGCGGCTGTTAATTTATTCCTCTGCCCATGAACCTCAGGTTTAGGGTTTGGGTTTCTTTCCTGGTTCACTGTTGCTTCTTGCAGATATTTCTTCCTCCACCCTTTTGCTAAAATCACAATAAGCCCTCCTTTTGGAAGCTCGTACAATTCAGCTATGCTATGGTCTTCTCTTACTGATTTCTGCCATCTACCAACCTCTTCAGAATCTTTCCTTTATGGAAGTTTTTGTTTTGTTTTGTTTTGTTTTTCCCAGGGTTAACAGTCTTTTTTTCCCTCCCAAACTCTGCCATCATTTTGGGTGACTTCAACCTTCAGAGGGCTGGCCCATGCACCATCCAGGGCTCTCAATTTCTTGAGCTCTTCTTTTCCAAAACCCACATCCTCCATTCTGCCTTAGCTAAAATCTGATAGCCTTTCTCTGTGCCTGAACCCAAGGAGCTGAATACAGCTTGAGAAATAATGCACAGGGTAGAATGATGCCATAAGTTCATATTGAGCAAACTCAAACAGGCCTTCAACACTGCCTGGCAATACAACCACAGCTTCTCTAGTTACCTAGTCGATCCAATCTTCACAATAAGTTTTTCACACTTTCTCCCCTGGCCTCAAATCTTGGACATACATGCCTCTCCACTAGAAGATGGCCTTCGCTCTTATATACAGAGAAAAGAAAAAGATTTAGACAAGCATTCCCTCATCGTCTAACAAACTACAAGCCTCCCTATATCTGAGTGCAAACCATAATCTTTCCTATCGGTACCGTAGAAGGGCTGACTACACTTTCCAGAGCCAATTACTTTTTCTTGAATTGGGTCCTGCATCTCACTCTCTTAGGATGTTTACCATATACTCTACCCCTTGTCTCCCATATATCTCGATTTCTCCATCCTCGTTGGATTCTATCGATTAGCTTTCAATCCCTGGCAGGACAAAACCAACCACATCCTGCTCCAGTCATCACTTTCTCTCTCGCCTACCTCTTACTGCCCCAGTTCTGAGAAAAGCTGCGTGTTAATGCTGTTCTCCATGTCTTTCCCTTCCATTCACTTCCCAGTCAACTGTGCTCTAGCTCCTGCCTCATCTGCCCATCTCACCACCTTCACCTGGGTCGTCAGTATTGCATCAAAAGGAGAAATTTTCACTCTCTTCTTACTTGATCTTTTATCAGAATCTGAGTATTCATAACACCCTCCACGAAACATATTCAGTTCTTTCTCTGTATCCAACTCTCCTGGTTTTCTACTTAAATCTCTCACCATGTTAACCTTATTTCTTTAGCAGGATTTATTACCTGCTACCCAGCTTTTCAACGGTGGAGTTCCTCAAGGACCTAGCCAAGGATTTGTCTTTACTTCCTCTTTTCTTCCCATGTGATCTCATTCCAGCTCAGGGAATCAGTTATCCCCTAGATGCAAATGATTTACAGATTCACATCTTCAGCCCAGAACGCTCCTCTAAACTCCACAAGTTTATCCCCTTCCAACTTTATGTCTCCATTTCTATGTCACAAAAGTACCTCAAATTTACTGTGGTTAAAATAAAACAAAAAATACGCCTCCAAAAGTAATCCTCTTCCAATATTGCACCACGATCCATTTTAGGGCACATGCTGCAAACCTAGGTGTTATCACTGACAATCTGCATTAACTCTCTCCCTCTCTCATACCCAAACTACCGCTAGGTCCTATTACTTCCAAACTATCTATAGTGCATTCACTTCTCCCCATCTCTACTGCCACCGCTCTGGCTTCATTCCATTGTCTCATGCCTGGGTTGCTCCTAACTTTGTCTCCTAATTTTCTCTCTCCATTGAGTTAAACTCCCTTTAGTCCAGTCTCTGAAATTTTCATTTTGCAATAGAAAATTAATTGTAACATTTCCATTTTTAAAAATATTTCCATTGATCCTCATTTGTCTTAGGATAAAGACCAAAGGCATTATAAGACTCAGCAGGATCCTGCCTGAACCCACCTCTCTGTGCTCTCTGAGCTACGCCCTGGGGGGCTTTTAGTTTCTTGAATTGACTTGGTCCATTCTGTCTTTGATCATTCTGTACCATCTGTCTAGAACCTTCTGTCACTCCCAACAAATTCCAAGTTATCTGCTCTCTTTCCTCAAATAGCAACTCACTTTTTTACTTCCTAACTCAAACCTTCCCTGACCTCTGCTTAGATCAATGACCCCTATTACATGGTCTCAATGAACCATTTTTAGTCCATAAGTTTCTTATACGTTTAAGACATATTCCTATACTTAGAAACACATTCCTAAAGCAGGTACACATATAATTTCCCCAAATTTGCTAACGTTGCCATTTTATCACTGAGTTCCTTTTTCACTGAAAAGTGGAAGTGGGTGAAACAGGTAACTCTTGGGGATTTATGCCTCTCCTAGATCAGGAAGTCAAAAACATTTTGAGGCCCTTCTCTTGCATTAGAACTTTCCAACTTGAAACCTCATCAAGCTTTTCTCTTTCCTCCAAACCAGCCTCATGACATGCCTAAATGTCTTTTAGTTACCAGCAAAGCGGTGATCCTAGTTCTAATCTCATGCGGTATTAGGTAAGGTAAGATGACTCCGTAAAGTGAGGAACTAACATATACCCTGCAAATTCATATCAACCAAATCATATGAACTGAAAGAACTTGCTTGAAACGCAAAAAAAAAAAAAAATTGCTTTTGGACATAGAGCAGCTTCCCATATGGGTAAAATTAAACTTTATACTCTGTTTGCCTGTCTAATTCAAGCCTGAAGTTTAGCCTTCAAATACCCTTTTCAACACAGACCTTCACTATTAAACTAAGGGAAAATAAATAACTTGAGAATCAATATATCTGGAAAGCCCTCGACTACTTATAAAGTAAGCTGTGTTTTCCCAGTATATTAGATTTAATTAGATAAGTTAAATATAACCTTCAGAATTTTAATTATCCTATGTAAAGTTGTACTAATTTTATTTAATATGTTATCATCAAGGGGCCCAGTTCCATATAATTATCTGGGAAGGTGAGCTCTGGTCTTCGGGGCAGTCCCACTTCCAATTCTGGCAGGATTTTTGTATTAACAGTCCATACTAGCATTCTCCAACTCATTATTTAACTGGGAGGTCAAAATGTGTCTCAGAGTTTAATGATGAATGTCATGCCTTGAATAATTTTTTGATTTTTTTTTTTTTTCTTGGCTTTGGTCATTTGGGTATATATTGTTTAAATCAAATTAATTAACCACAGGAAAACCAAAGCAGGTTGAATGATCTTTCTAGTTTCTCTGTTTAAATTAAGGTTTCTAATCTTTTAAGCTATGTGTTGTCAGACAAGTTATTAATTGTCTTAAGCCTCATTTTCCTCATTTGTAAAATGGCAGATGATAATGCTGACTGTGGCTAGCCTCTCCCTTTACCTCTCCTCTAAATTCTCATGACAATCTACTGATTTTATTGTTCCACATTTAACGTACATTTCCATAATCTGTGGCCAAGTGCATGTACCTGATTCCTCTTGGTTCTAAGGTTTGTCTGGGGCAGTCCTATTGACATCTAATTGTTATGGACTTCTTAAATGTTTAGCAATTGTCCTAGGAAAAAATATCCTGGTTTGGTCAATCATTTTATGGTCACAGAGGCATGGTTGTGGTGCAACACATAGACTCTGGAGCCAGACTGCCTAAGTTCAAATCTTTCCTCTCTGGTTCTGCTATTGTGTTGCCAGGGCAAATTAGTATACCACCTTACAGCTTCGTCAGCTGTAAAATGAAGAGGACCGTTGGTGTGAAGATTACAGCAGTCACTGTGTGCAGTGTCCTTTGAAGAACACCTAGTAAGTCCTCTGTCCCTATTAACTATTAGCAGTATCAACTCTATGATCTTGGCTGGGCCACTTAGTGTCTTTGGGCCTCACTTTACTCACCTGTAAAAGGGGAGACCACCTACCTCACAGGGTTATTGTGAGACTTAAGTGAAATGCTCTAACACCTTCAGTAAATTGTAAAGCTCTATACAAATTTAAGCCTTTACCACTTCAATTAACAAACATATGATGCATGAATTAAACATTAAACAGCTTATACACACTGAGCTGCTAATAGTGGTGCATGTGTGTTATGAAACAACTTTGCTTCCAAGAATGTCTTTCTTTAAAAGAAAAAGTAGATAATAAATTTAAAATTTTATAAAACGCCCTTATTCTTCATTTCTATTTTTCATAAACATGAAAGGGTTGCTATGGAGTTAATTTACATTGGGTACCTTCTGGCAGCTTTTTCTCTCAGTACAATCTGTGTGGTGCTTTTTTTTCTTACCAACCAGAGTAAAACCCTGCTTTATAGAGTCACAGAAGTCCTCTTTGTCACCACAACTTGCTTCTGACGGATGGTGGCATTGCTAGAGTTTCTGACCAGCATTCTGCCCCCCTAAATGTATTCAAAGAGAAGGTTGAAGCCCCACAAAATTCCTGATACTAGAACCTGCAGTACCAATGTGGCTGTTTCGTGAAAAATCTGGCCCTTCGCTGAGGGAGCTCCCAGCTTCTCCACACAAAAACCAAGTGTGAAATCACAGAAGCAAGGAGCTATGTCTGCATCATGTTTACAAGAGACAGATTTATTTTCAGATGGTGAGGAGTTTGGAGGTGGGGATCAAGACCTCTCAATTATCGTGGCCGGAAATGAGGAAAGCCTGGTTTCTGTTGATAAACAAAACAGCCCTTCAATCATCAAAATTGTATTTTGACAGAAAAACAAATTGGAAGCATCTTTGTAGCTAGCTTTCACCTAAATACAAGTTAGCAACCCACCCCAGAGCTCTGGAATCGATTCTGTTTTCTCCCCTCATTTCTCCCTTACAATACTTAACAAAAACTCCACTCTAATTTCTGAACTGCAAGTGGCACCGCATGGCACACAGCTTCTTGTCATATTTGACGATGCCACATGAACCAACCTAGAAGACTGGATGGGTAACTTTACGCTATTATCCCTTTAAAAAACATAGTGAATATGAATTATGTAGGGATTTTTGCTAACAGGAGATTTGCTTTTCATTTCTTATGGTCCTTATACTTTTCCCTAGTTTTGTCTTTTGCTCTTGTCTTTTCCCCAGTTTTGTCTTTTGCTCTTGTCTTTTCCCCAGAGTGTTTAGAATATATTTCTGGGAATCTTTACTTCATTTCTAGAACAGAGTTTTTTCCATAATGGTTTGCTTTCTTTTTCTGTTTTGTAATAGTCTCTGATCTTTGTTACCAAAGTTTTATCCCCTTTCTTTGACTCCCGTGTCAAATATTACAAAGAAGAAGTACATAAATAAAACAAAGAAAAATTGAACAAGCTAAAGAAAAATACTGAGAGAGAGAGACTATATTCTGCAATATTCTCAATCCATTCAGAGGTTGGGAAATGAAAAAGAAGTCTATCACCAATGGACTAAAATGTCATTTCCCAAGAACCAAGCTAATTTGGTAAATAGCCATTAAAATCTTTTTTTTAATATATAAAGAAAAGTTTTGAAATCTAATAGTAAAAACTACAGATTATGTGACACTATTTTCATCTTTTATCTACTCTTTCCCTGAATAGACAGTACATGTTTTTAATAGACTCAATTTATAGCCCATATAAACTATATGGACTGTTCCTTCATTGTTTGCAACTATTTTACCTTCTCTAAATCTTTCTCATCATTCAAAACTTATTAGATATCAGCTCCTTCTGGAAATCTCCCTTGACATCCAAGTTGGGCTAGAATTCTACAGTATTTATGTTTCTACAGTACCTGGCAGTACTTGCTCCATTATATTCTTATTATCTATTTCCTGTATCTGTTTTCCCACTGTAAGGTAGGGCTTTACCTCAATCATCTTTCTATTTCCAGACCTAGTGCTGGCAGTACAGTATGTCTAGAGTACATATTTGTTGGATGCCAGCTGAAAAGTCTTAATGGATGGGTAAGATGTGGACGAATAACAAGTGCTAGTCTTTGTCTTGCTTGTGCAATATCACATGTGCTGTCCTCTGCCTGAAACAGCGTCTCCCCACCCCCGCTCCCATGGACCAGCTTATTGTGATTCTTTAAGCCTCAGCTTAGATGTTAATTTTTTCAGGGCCTCTTCCCTGAACTACTAAACTGGGGTTGGGAGCTCCTCCTGTGGCCTCCCCTATCCAACTAACTTTTGGTATCACAGGACTCCACTCCACCTGACTCTCTACTTGTCCAAATTCCCCAATTACCTACACTATGTAAGAGCCATGAGAAAGTCAGCATTCTCTCCACTGAATTCCTGCAACATTGTCTGGCACTATGGTGGGAGATCAAACAATATCCATAGAATATTTAAACAATAGAAAAATAAAATCTCCCTTTCATACTAAATTTTGTTGGAATCAAAATCACACTAATATTCCATTCTTCCTTTTAGTTTTCTAAATGATAGAAACAGAAGAGTGGACAAAAATGGAGACTAATATAAATGGAGACTGATTTCACTGATACCTCATGTAAAATGTACACAAAATTAAACTCATTAATTTCCTCCTGATCTTTCATCCTTCAGGATGAATGGCAGCATCATTTATTTTGTCATCCAAGCTCAGACCTCAGAGTCATCTATGACATTTTCCTCTGCCTTGATCCCTCCATTAAGACAGCTGCCAATTCCTACTGCTCTGTCTGCGTCTGCATCCCATTTCCACCATCACCATCTCACTTCAGAATCTTGTTACTTGCCTAGAGTCAACTAACTGCACAATGACTGCCCCAAACTTTTCTCTGTGGTGCTCCAAGTCTTCCGACATGCCTTCAGGAGCCATCTTCCCTAAGAACTTTCCTAAATTATGTCACCAGATTGCTACTAAATGTAAAAGCTCCAACCATCCATAAATTATGTATAAATGCCTCTGCTTGACCTTCAAACCTTTCATAGCAAGTTTCATCCAAACTTGATCATGTGGAACAGAAGAAATGACAAAGGGTTTAGTCTTATCCCAAGCCAGGAGCACAGTTCCTAACATGCAGCAGACACACAATAAATATTTCCTAAAATGGAAAAGAAGGAAACTTGGGTATTACACAGATGATATCATGCCACTCTCCTGCATAAAGTCCTTTCATGGATTGTCACTATCTACAGGATACAGTTCCAACTTCTGAGCACAACTGGGCTCTTGTATACCTGCCTCTCACTACTCTTGCCCTGGCTCTCTGAGCACGTGCCTTACAGAATCACTTGCTTCCTTTACTAATGAGCCTTTGCATACGATTTCCTCCCTCTGATTTTTTTGTATGCCTCTTATTTGTCCTTCGAGATTAAATTCAGAAACTTTCTTGACCCATTTCATTCTGGATTAGCTACTGTTAAGGTAGAGTATGACTCTATCGCTAGCACATATTACATCTGTCTATTTCTCTGTATTCCTCACTCTATGGTAAACTCTTTGAAGACAGGGACCACATCCTCTTTTTTTGTTCTCCGGGGTCTACCACAGTACTCATACGTAATATACTTTGGTGAAAACACTTTTTTTCTTCTACTGGCTACCATCAACTGGCTATACACAACCAACAAACTACTTAATTGACTGGATTTAATTTCCACTTCAGGCCCATTGGCCTCTACACTGTGCTCCATCCAAACCAGAAAAGATTACATTTTCTAGCTTTCATGTTTCTTCTAATGTCATTCTGAACTTTAACTTGTTGAAATTTCTCCCATCTTTCAGCACACATGTAAAACAGCAGTGTCTTATACTGGTTTTTTTGTATCCAATTTCCTAAAGTTTCTTTTAGCATTGTAGTATTTTCTAAGAATTCCTCACAATTACAATAACGTTCGCCAAATATCAGTTATTCGACTATTCACATCATTCTATACACTACGACGTAAACTTCTTTATGGTAAGGTTCATGTTCTATTTGTCTGTCTCTCCTAAATTATATCATTTCTGGAATGTAAAAAAACACTCTCATTAATGTTAAAGTGGTGAGAATCTGTGTCACAATGAACTCTAGAACACAATGCAACAGAACTTGAATAACGAAACTGTGAGCCTGTGCAGAAGACTCTCACTCTACATACGGCAATATAGTCTTTTATGACCACATATTCCCGAGATTTAACCTTTTTTTTCTTGCTTACATGCATTTCTATCCTTCAGCCCTAACCTTCGATCAACTTACTTTATATTCTCATTTGCAGGTACTTCAGGCAGTTGCACGGTAATCATGCCATCCAAGTTGGTCTTCCCAATGAAGGCAGGCTTGGTACGTAGAACATCTGGTGCAGTCTTTGCGGTTACCCTGTGCTGCAGCCCCCCAGCACTGTTGCCACGATTTGTCAGCACAAATGAATATGACTTCTCAGGCTTCAGGTTGACAATTAACTTCTGGGTAGCTCGGCCATCCACTTCTTCTACCATTTTCCCATCATCATAAAGAATCTAGAGAGATACAACCAGTCAAAGAGATTTGGTTATCAGTCAGGCAATGAATATTTTCTAACTAATATGGTACTTGCTTATGGAAAATACATATGGGTCATTTCTAATTTGGGGCATTTCCTAAGCCCGTAAGTGCTCATAAATTCTAGAGATGGCATCAGTTTTCTTTTGTTTCTTATTGTGTAATGACACAATGTTTCTAAGTCTATCAAAAATACACAAAGAAATGTACAATAGCTTAACAATATTTGGCCCGTCAGTTGTCTGTGATCTTCAGGGAATGTTGGCAGAAATGCTCTACGTTTCAATGCATCATCCACACCACTTTTTTCCAAACACTTCCATTCTTGTTCCCAAATATATTTTTACTTTCAAAAATGTTTCTCTATTCTTTCTTTCACAGACTTGTACTTCTTGCCAACATTTGCCAATATCTCTCAATGGGAAACTGAAGTTTAAAATATTCAAAGAATTCAGGCCAATTAACAAATTACTTAAATCCCAGGATACTGCATCACAAACAGGTAGAAACCATGTAAATCTCATTTCCTGATGAAAAAACAAAAGCACTAGCTTAGATGTAAAAAGTTCAACTTGGAAGTGCTAGGTGACCCACAAAGAATGCCGGCCCTGGGTTTGAGCTCCTGCCTCCTCTCGAGAGGGGAAAGGTCACACTGCCAAAGAGCCTGACTCAGTCTGTTATGTGAAAGCCACATAAGAAGAGAAAACAGCAAGTATGCATGGCCGACTCAAAGCAGTCCGTATGCTTTGTAAGTAACTTACCCAGGTGACCTGCCCCCTCCACTTTTACCGGTGATATCTTCTTACACATTAGAAAACAACTTACTTTGAAAGGCATGGCAGAATTATAATTCTCTGGAATCTCCCAAGACAGTAGCACTGAAGTCTTCATTACTGCTTTGACATGAAAATTTTTTGCAAACACTGCTGGAAAAGGAAAAACAGTGTATTTAAACTACTCCTAAAAACGTATGACTCGTCCTTTTCCACGGACGGGAGGGCTTAAGCTAGATGCCATCTACTTGGATCAGACAGAGAAGTGTGATTTGCCTACCTGTTAAGAGCATTCATTTTAACACCTCATTCTCATAAGGATCTCTCCTTTCTCTCCCATTCAGTCAACTATATTGTGTTTTCCTTACCTGAGAACATTGGGGTGCTGTCAGCCAGACTTGCTTGGCATTCTCTAACTGAGATCTAAGGCATCCAAAACATATTAAGTTTTACATACTTTACCTTTTTGCTTTTGCTGAACCTATTAATATGAATGGGCCGATCAGTTATTTATAGCTTCAAAATACTGATTTCCAAAGACCGACATTCCTTTAAGGGAGAAAGGCCGTAAGCAGACAAATCCTACCTTGATCCACAGGCAGTGTCCTGAACTGGACACTGGGACTATACGGCCCGGGGCCTTTGCTCGTGTGAGCACGTACTTTTACATCATATGTGGTATCTGGTTTTAAGCCACTGAGTGTCAGAGTGGTGTCAGCTGGGACAATGAGCTGCTCCATTGGAAGAAGAGGGATATTGATATCCCTATACAGAAGGGTGTACTTGGTGATAATGCCATTTCTCTCTGTCAGGACAGGCGGCTGCCAAGATAACTGGACAGAGGTTGACGTGCTGCCTTCTGAGTGGAGGTTTTGAGGGAATCCAGTTGGGACTTCTTCTGGAACAGAAATCTCCTTCACCATCTCCTCCCCAAAGCCCACTTTGTTTCTGGCTGAGAGCCTGAAGATGTACGATGCTCCTTTGTGGATGTCTGTCGCCGTGAAGTGATCTTCTTTTTCGGAGAACTCAAGAGTAGTGAGTGGCTCCATATCCTTCCGGCCAAATTTTAGACGGTAGCCCTGGAGGGGTCCAAATGTGTCCACAGGGGGGTGCCACTGAACGAGAGCAGTATTCATCTGAGTGTGGTTAATCACAAGCCGGGGTTTCCCTGGAACTGGAGCACACAGGAGGGAGTGGTGAGACCACCCTACATGGTGTTCGCATTTCAATCACTGGTGAACGGGAATGCCACTCCATGGGCATTTCCATGCCTTTACTTATAAAAAAAGCCAAGGCTTGGTCTATATGTCTTTGTGGAAACATGCTCCTTCTCATACTCTTTTAAGGTAGGGTGAGATATTAGAATTTGATAATGGACAGAAAATAGGAATTATTATTGAAATGATAATTTAAGGAGATTTTTAAAAACATCTTCACATTTCGAATCTTAATACATAGAGGTTCATGCCGCAGAGGAATGAAGCTCTGTAAGGATTAGCCAATTAGGTACAGCGAATAAGAATAATAATTAAAATATATTTAATTACTAGGTACATGCAATGTACCAGGCACTGTACTAAGAGCATTACATGTAGCATCTCACTTGATTTACATCCTTCACTCCTGACTATGTGCCCTGCTTAGTTATTATCTTCACTTTGTATAATAAAAAAATGAAACAGAGAGATAGAAAACTGTGCAAAGTTAGATGCGTAATAAGTGAGGATGCTGAGACAAACATAGGTCTGTCTGAATCCACAGCCCAAACAATTTAACTAGTATGTTGATTATAAGTTTAAAAAAAAAAAAAAGTAATGTAAAATAATGTTGCTCTGACTTACTGTGGATCTAATTTGCATTTTTTGTTTATACCATCCACATCAGTCATCCTCATCAAGTTTTGCATCTAGTAAAACAGGAATTATATTAAGACCTACCCCATATTGTTGTTATGAATATTAAATGAGGAAATGCATGTAAATGTCTTAGAACAGTGTTTTACATTTCATTAATAATAATAATTATTAATAATCAGAATATTAAGGTTTTTGTGGTCAGGGGCTAAGTACATAATTTCTTTTCAACTTAAATGAGTTAGATATGTGAATTGGTCTAATATACTCAATGTATTATTACAACCGTATTTTTTTTTTTTTTTTAAACAAAGAGTAATTATTCCTGGAATCCACAGACAAGGACAGTGGTAAACAACACAGAGCCAGGAGTTTCTTTGGAAATAGTCCAAAGATGAGGGAGGGGAAAAGAGTATTACCAGAATTAAAAATAAGTTAATAGAAAGGGGAGAGAATATGGTCAAAAGGGAGGAAAGCTTACACTAATGGCAATGAAAAATACACAGGAAATGAAAAATAGTATCATAGGGATGTAGATATGTTAAAAACAAAAACAAACTCGAAAGATGTTGAGATAATATACAGAATATTAACTTCAGAAATTACTTGGTTAACCTGCTCACTATATATTTCAGACCCCAGTAGTGGTGTGCTTTGTCCAAGAACACATTCTTTGTGGTATTTCTATCCTTAACCAATGAAGTAATATAATAGTTTTGTTTCACATGTTGGATAAGTTCATAGTAAGTGGGTTCATCATGTTTGGGAAAGTAGTTCCTGAAGTTTTTAATGGCAATTATATACACGTGCTGAAGGTTGACCCAGAAACCAAACCAGTCCAAACCAAAAACTGTAGACTCACTGTTTCTCATGGAAAGGTGTATCTGATATCTTACTAACCAACTAAGAAACTCTCAGAACAAACCCATTCATAAGTTGGTGAGTGCTTGAATTATTCCATTTATTTTTATTTTAAATATATTTAAAATTATTTTCTTTAAAAATCACTTTAAAATAGATATTGGCAAGTACCCTTAATTTCTCTCTATGTGTATATAGTATTTACATGATTTGCCCATTAAAATATCAATGACGTCAAGAATTAAACATTTGAGATTCTGCTGAGAAAAAAAAAAGGGCCTTTCAGCAGAAAATACATCCTTCAATAAACAAAACCTGGTTGAAACTTTTGGGGAAAAACATAACAATTAGGTCTCCACATTTTCCAGGGACAATATATTTTATTAAAAATATTTATCAAAAGTTTTCAAAACTCTGGTTATGAAGAACTGCATCATAATAAATACACTGTGCACCTTGTTTCTATAAGATGCATGTAAAGGGAGGATAAATAAAACAATTTAAAATTTCCTGCAACCACAAATATAGGTTGCATTGTAATAATATTCGTCAGCCATATATGAGTATGCTTTTATTATCTGGTGTTTCACTTCATAATATTGCTATGGTACAAATTTGGAGAAATTTAACAAACTCCTAAATTCTAAGAAAAAAAAATCTCATGGCCTTATGCAAATGTACATCTATTCTTCTGTGACAGTCAAAGCTTAGGTTGCACTAATGCCTTTTGTTTTTGATGCTGGCATGCCCTTTCTTGTTCTGGGATATAAACACTGTGGGCTTAGTATCATGAAATCAAAGTAATGCTCTAGAAGTAAGAGCATCAGTTCTGATCTACTGGTTCCCACTGCTGTGCCAGAAGCACCTCGGTCTGCTCTCCACTGCCAAGACAGTCACTCCTTTCCCTGGCAGAAGTTTCACTAAGCCTGAAAACTATGAGACAATCAGCCTGGAAGCAACAAGATGCACTAGTGAAGGATTCAAGAAAGAAATGAAAGCTGAGGCAGCTAGAGGAAGAACTCCCAGCATTGCCTCAGGAGAGGCTAGCCACATGAAGGGAACACCTAAAATCTCCCCAAATGTGTGAATAGTAGATGCAGTTTAAATAAGCTAGGGTAAGGGTTATGGACAGTTGTGGTATTTCATCCAGGGAGTAACAAGTAGAAAAAAGGGAAAAGGAATGAGGAGAGTTCTACAACATTGCATGAATGGTTAAGAAGAATTCTCCCAAACTGCACGTATTGGCAATGAAACCCACTCCATCTCTGGCTTCCAGAAATTCTATGTATGAAACATTTACCAACTACTCACTTTATGTAAGGACTTATATAATGGCATGCAGGCATTTGGGTGGGAAAATAGAAGATGGATAATGCAGGGCCCTTGTCCTCTGATCAGTGCACACTCCAGGTGGAGAAATGAAGAGGACCAGTAGATGGTGCTGCATGTGGAGTTGGGTCCAAGGTTCTAATGCCTTAGGGTTATTGTGTGGGCCAGTTTTAAAGGCCATGCAGTGGCAGGGTCAGTGGGTCTGCTTACTCCAGCCTAGGAGCTGGCAGACTGGCAAAAGGAAAAGAGTCTTAAATACTTACTCTGGGAGTTGGAGGTCATTTTTAGCAGTGTGTTAGTGAACTTATTGGAAGAAGAAGGCCCAGCTGCACAGTAAATAAGCTAACTCTAACTTATGCCATGACATATAATCTCTTCTCCCTTTTGCCTTTTTGATTATTCTTATCTCCTTACTGTATTCTTCCTCTTAAAAATCTCTCATGACTTCAGAAATGGTACTCATGTACTGCCCTTTACTTCTTCCTAGTAAGAGCAATCATTGGAGATCAACCAAGGCACTCAGTCCCAATGGCTCTAAACTTAGCTTCAATTTAACTTAGCACCTAAGTAGCAACAATCATAAATGACTGAACCTAAGCCTATTACTTCCAAATTCTATGTCATTGTCATCTTTTCTCTCATCCTTAAACATAGCTCCTCAGTACAGTCGTGAAATTCATGTAAAAATACAGAGAAAATTTCAAACCAAAGAATATGCCTAAAACCACAAGATTTCAGGCAGTAGACCAATTATTATGATACAGAGCAATGGGAGTATTAACAAAGAAACTACAAAAATGTCATAATCATTGAAACATAAAAGCCAACATTTTATTCAAAAGCATCCCTCAGGTTACATGAATCCTACATGGATTGCTTAAGTTATGGCCTGTATTTTTATTTCAAAGATATGATTGTTCACAGATTCTAGAAACAATGTATTATACAGAAACATATCCTAAAACCAGGAATTTTACTATTAAAATAAAATTTCACGAGAATTCCTGAATTCTCCATGGAAGCTATAACTAAATGCCCTTATAATTGTGGTTATTAGGAGCTCACATCTGTGAGATAAACTCAGTAATTCTTCATAGTTATATAAATACAAGGGATTTTTGTAATACTATATAAAGCAAAGCAAATTAATCTGTTCAATAATGACTTTAGAATGGTTTTTTACTATAGGTTGGCAGCAAAGAAAACTAGAGCTTTTCTCTTAGAAGGATTATAAATCTGGATTCTCCCATCTCCCACCCAGGATCAGTAGGGAGGTCTCAAGAAAATAAATGTGCAGACATCTAAATTATAAGCATTTCCTCAATACCCAAGTCTCCATTGATTAAGAAAGATCTGAAATTGTGAATGCAAATTGCAAAATAATTCTGTATATAAGATCCACAATTCTAAATAATGTTCTGTATGGTGACTAAAAAATGATGAGCTAATCTTAGTGACATTAAAATAGGCAATATCATTCCTTGTTCTAGGATTCGCATCCCTTGGCGATAAATCCTCTACTTTTTTGTCCTCATTATAGGACCTCCCCATCTTATGGGCAATAGGAGTTTGATGCTTCATGTAAGACATTTCAGGCTTATTAAGACACAGTTATAAATATGGGTGAAGGAAATGTATTTTCTTCACTTTGGGGTTCAATTTCAGGGGTTTACCCTCCGTTGTCTACATTCCAATAGAGGCTGATTCCATAGCTAGACAGTCAGCATGTCCCCACTGAACGTGCACCGTATCTCCTATGCAGGGTACTGAATAAACTTGATACAATGGTATTAAAAAAAGAAAAGGCCCAGAAAATTTTGCCTTGAAGGAGTTTTGCCATCTGTAATCCTGCTGCTTGAGGCAGTTCCAGGTGGCGGGATATGAGTGAGGCAAATCTTACGACATTTAGACAAATTTGGCAGTGAGCACGGCACCCAGGAGGGTCCTCAACATCACAGCTGTTCTTTGCTTTATGCCTTTACATCGAGGTGTGTTCCTAAAAAGTTGTGCGAGAAGTGATTCAGGAGGAATAAATCAAATCATAGCTTAAATGTTCCATGGGAGATTTCTACATAAAGGGACTGAATAAGATTCCTACAGTAATTATCTCTTAATTTATTGGTTTTATAATGTCAGGTCTTCGGACATGCTGTTTTCCTAATGTGGCCAACCAAAGTGAGACTAAATAGCATTAAGAAGCTTTTTTCTTCAGAAAGGAGCAATCTGGTATTAGTCTTTTTGCTTTTCTTCATTCTCTTTTCTGTTTCCCATCTTTGGTGCAATTTGTCCTCTTTAGAATCCCCACAGCAAGGGGTGAGGAGGAGAACATGACAAAAAATAAAACTTTAAGTCAACAACCCAGTTCAAGACAGCAGCTCTTCTAACAAGGTTTGCTGCTGGGGAGGAGGGGGTGGCGGTGAAGCTGTCACGTGATTTCCCTCCCTAGATGGTCTGCTTTCCAGACCCTGGTGGGACTTGCTCCTTCACATCTTTCAAGTCTCAGCTCAAATATCCTGCCCCTAAGAGATCTCCCATCACTCTTTCTAAAACAGTCCTTAGGGACTGCCCCATCCTTAATGCCCACACACCTTTATTTTGATAATAATCACTTCCTGGCATTTTATTATTATAGAACTCATTTATTCACTAGTTAATTATGTTAGTCAGAAAATAAATTTCAGGAGGTCAGAGTCTTTTTGTTTTGTTGATTGTTCTATCAAAGTACTGGAAATAGTGCCTGATACATAGTATAGGTGCTCAAATAATATTTGTTGAATGAGTGACTGAATAATCTGCGTAAAGCAGGTTATTCAGTTATTTTTACCCTCTGAACTGTATATCAAAAATCACTAAAGTTGACCATTGTACATTTTTCCCTCTGACCAAAACCACCTGTACTATTTGGAAAATTACTCTTTATTGTTGCCGGGAACATATTCAAGATACATATATGCACAGATACAGTTACCTGCCCCAGTGGTGGACACCAGTTTGGGTTTGCTGCGAGCTCCATCTCCTTTGGTGGTGTAGGCTGTGACAGTGAGGGAGTAGGAAGTTTCAGGCTGTAGCCCAGAAATAATCATGTCCTGAAATGACACAAGGGAGTAACATTGATTCAAAACATACACCGCAAACGCCCTGGGGGAACAATCAAGGCAGCCACCTTCCTTCTGCGCATGCGCAAACATTCCCTGCAGCCATGCCAAGCACTGGAAGCTTCATGCCTAGAGCTCATGCTGTGGATGATCTGTCTTCATGCTGACACTGAAGTGGGGTCTTCAGCCATCCTAAGAGGCAGCTCTAAGGGGTAGTAGTCAAAACCACAAAACCTGGAGTCAGACCTCCTGAATTATTGAATTTAAACATGCCTTTCCTTATTTACTAGTTTGGTGATTCAGGGCAAGTGAGTTTAACCCGTCTGTGCCTCAGTTTCCCACGTGAAAGTTGGAATGTTAGGACCGTCTAGGGCTACTAAAAGATTAAATGAGCTATGTTGGGTAAACACTTAAAACAATGTGTGGCTTGTAGTGAGCAATCCATGCTCTAGCTGCTATGATACGCCAGCTGCGCTCCATGTGCTTCCACTGTAGCCTGGCCTCAGATTGTGGATGGGGCTGATGCCAAACAGTATGTATTATCACCATGTAAATATTTTACCAAACGGCTGATCTGTCGGCCCTAGATAGCCAGAGAGCCAGAGAAGTTTCTTAGGACTCAAATAGTATATTATTGGTTAGTTGTATAGGCTATGGACTAAAATCATTATAAACTAAGGAGAATTTTCTAATGATTTGGAGGCCAGGCCATAAAACCACATTAACAGGACTTGCTCTACTACATCAGGAATATGTGTTCAATTAATTCCGACAATGTAGAAAATGTTAAATATCACAAACTATTTATCAAAACTCTTAGTTTTCTCTTAGTAAGGACCCAAAGCTGTGGTGGCTATAAGAGAAGATAATCGCAGAACTGTTCTTCTACATGGGAAGTTACATGACTCTTTAGATAGAGTGCTGGCTATTAATTTGTTCTGATATTTTCCTTGGTGCAATACATGCACAGCAAAGGAAAAAAAAAAAACTTTCAGATTTTTAGCACAGCTATGTTTTCAAATTGAATACAGATAAATTTAAGAAAATATAAGATGTCATTGTCTTTTGCATCTAAAGACAACGCAAGTGAGAGTTTAGTGAATGGATTAGATTGTGTGGAGAGCAGTGGGATTTTTCTGTGCAAGGCTGTAATGGGCACCACAGAACTCACTGGTTGACTCTGATCCCAGGGATGACAGCTTTCGACAATGTGCTTTTCTCGAAAGTGTAGGAATATCACCAGTGTGGAAATTCAAGAATTTCAGATACTATCCTGAAGAGCTACTGGAAATACTACTCTGTCAGATGAATAGACTAAATCTGGGAGAGAGATCTTATTTTCAGGAATGGTTTCGCAAACATTACAGAGAATATAAAAACCAAGTGAACCACCGGAGAGCAGCATTTAAAATGATGGTACACTGGCGATTCCCAAAATTATGATGGGTGAATGCCAACATTATTGTTTCCAAGGTCCCCCTGATATCGCAGAATGACTGATGAAAGCAGGCCAGGCTAGGAGGAAAAAGAAGCGAGGCCTGGTTCTATCACCAAATCGTGCGGCAAGCAATTTACATGCCCTGAGCCTTCTATAAATTTCTCATTTATAAAATTGGGGTTAAACACACACGTCCTTCCCCTCATACAGGTTGTGACAGGATAATGTAAGTAGTGCCACTCAAAATGTTCGAGCCCTCTGTCATGGTCTAATCTCAGCTGGACACACCTCTCTCTGCCTGGATCACATCATCTCTTGGTTTACATTTTCTTTAAGCTGTGGGCATACTTACTTACTCAGTGGTTTCCACACCCTCTGTCTGGGGTAGTGTGACTGATATCAGGGCCACAGCTCCTCACTCTCTTTTTGTTCTCCTAGCCCATCTGCACCCTACTTCTTGCCCCTGCTTGTTAAAAGCTGGCATTCCCGGATGTTCTGTCACAGTCACTCATCTGCTGCATTTCTCTCTAGTCCTAAAAAAAAAACTGGATCCATCTCTAAAACTTAAAGATTTTTTTCTGCCTATATCCTAAATTCATCTCTAGCCCTGACTTCCCCCCAGGGCTCCAATGGCATGTATTGGGTTGGCCAAAATGTCTGTTTGGGTTTTTCCATAAGAGTTTACAGAAAAACCCGAATGAACTTTTTGGCCAGCCCAATACATTGTAAATATTTGTTGGACGTTTTCCCTTGACTATCAAGTGTTACCTCCACTTCAACTTAACTAAAGCTTAAATGTCATTCCCAGAAGCAGACTCCCCTTCTTACTTCCATATTTTAATGAATGGTGGAGCATCTTCAAAACTTATGAGTGATCTTTGGTCCCTTTTTCTTCTTCAAATTCTTAGCTAGTTAGTATGTTTTTGTCCATTCTTCCTTTAAAACATTGATCATAACTGTCCCTTTTTCATTTCTGATGCTCAACTTTAAAAAAATTTTTTATTACTTCACGACTTAGGAAAAGAACTCTGTTTCCCTGTCTACTGTATTTTTTTCCCCTCTAATCTATCCATTAAGTTATTGATTTTTAAGCTTCAGGTAATGACCCATTTAGTAGGTCATGAAATCAATTTAGCCATTTATGACCAGTGTTTTTTAAACAAATGAAATATACTTGAATATTAAAATTTGCATATATTTAAAGGTAAGGTATTATTTTGTAAAACCTTTATTTTAAACACATGCATGAATTGGTCATGGCATATAATGCATTTCTTACTATGGGTCATGGTCAAAGAAGTTTATAAAACACTGCTACACTGTCAATTTCATGAGAAGTGATAGCTTGACCATCATATTTACCAAGAATCCCTACAAGAGCCCTGTGTTTTGGCAAAAAAAAAAAATTTACTAAACAAAAGAATACCTCCTACCAACCTTTATCTTTTTGCTCCTTTTAATAATTTTTTATCTCTCTCCAGGACTGAAGAGTTAAAGACCAGCTCTTTAGCTTGACACTTTAGGTTTTTCTAACATTATATTAAAATTTAATCTCTTAGTAGTATTTAGTATTAATTTACTAACTTGAATCCTTCAGTCCTGTCAAATTGCCAAGCTCACTGTCACCTGACTATTATCACACTCTTGACTGACTGCTTCTGCTGTGCTGACCTTTAGAAGTACATTCCCACCTCCAACTCACCAACATACACAGACACACACTTTTACTTCTTCAATCCCTACTCATCAGTTAAGTTCTCAAGTAAGTTTCAGGACTTCTACCATCCTGGTCCACTGTCTCTGAACTCATAGCTCTTACTGATATTGCCATTCAAATATTAATTAATTATACACTGCTTGAGGTCATCGCTTTTGTTGTATTTTATGGAACTTTTCTGAACTTTATATCCTTCCTAGGCGCCTGGACTGTAAGCACTTAGAAGGCAGGTGTCACGTCTTGTGTCACCCACAGTACCTTATACATAATAAACTCTCAATAAAAAACACAGTCCATTCACTAAAATATTAAAAAAAAAAATTCTTCACTCAGTAAGATACTTTCTGCTTCTTGACATGACTCATGCAATTTCACTCAAATTTGTATGGGTACAACAGAGAATTGCCATTTCTAGATAGAGTTCATTAGTGCCAGATCTAGGTCATGTTATGCACTGAATATGTAACTCTGGAGCAGGATTTATGAGCAGCCCAGAACAAACTCAACATCTCTCGTCTGTGATACCTCCACTTAAAGCATGCCTCCTCTAACTGTGTCACAAGGCAGAGTTAGTAGCAGCCACCAAAACAACATGAACTCACGATATTTCTTATGCAATCAATAGCATCACAGCAATTTCACAGAACAAAAACCAAAATGAAAAGTGTACCCCATAGTGGAAGTACTTTAAAAAATAATTTGTTAGTTCATGCATCCAAGCAAATTGTGATGACATAGTACAAATAAATGAAAGAGGGGTATCAGAAAAAACGACCATTTATAATCTGTTTTGAAAAAGCAGCCCAAAATTACTCACATGTTCAGTAGTATCATCAAATTCCCACTGATTGAGATTAAGAAGGTTGGGGAGGAGGGAAACAAAATAAAAAGAAATGAAGAGAAATTTGTAGCCTGATAAAGGCAATGGTGTCCTCCTTAGATTAAAAAAAATAGAAGAAGTAAGCAACTGAAGAGGTGTGTACAATAAAATTCCAAAGAGTATATGTGTGTTATGCTGCCACCTTCATTCCTAATTGAGAAGTTAAAAGTAAATAGGTTCTATGTTGTTACCACTAAAACTGGCTAATTTTTTTTAATGCATGGCTCATTGGAATGAATCAATAAGGCATAGCAAAAAGCTGATGCACACTACGTTGTGACATTTATTTTGATTTCTATCTAGGTTACAGAACTCAAGTCACTATTTAGATGAACACCTTTCATTAATATTGAAAATGTACAGTCCCAGTGAAGTCCTGTAAGATGCAAAAAAAATTCAACGAATAGTTAAAGAGAACATGAAATGAGCAAAAACCAAACAAACCAAAAACCAAAACAACACCACAAAGAAAATCAGCAAAATAATAAAGAAAGACCAAAGTAGAAGAGGAGAAAAAAAAAAAAGATTGAGTTGATATTTAAGGCATTTTGTATCATATAATTTCACTAACTACCATATTCCCAATGAAAACAGCAACAGAACTACAGTTCTATAATGTAAGATTATCTATGAACTGAAGAAGGACATCAAAGCATGATGGTCGTATCATTTTATTTCTCGTAATTGCAGATGCACCAAATAAAACGTAAGCAGTTAAGGCCTTATTAATTTTATACTATAAGAACTTTCTATTTTATGGGCAGTACAAAATAAATATTTACAAAAAAGCAAGTCAATGGTCCTTTTCCAGAGTCTTAAGGGACACTATGAATTTCCAACTAAATTTATAGAAATGGCCTTCAAACCAAAACCATACAACTGGATTTGAGGAAGATAAATTAGTCACTAAGCCAGACCCCTTTAGTTAGAATGTTTCGAAACTGAAGCAAACATAAGTACCTTTGTGAGTTGATTATATTAAGACTTTGGAGAAAATACAAAGTAAAGACTTTGGGGTAAAAAAACAGGGCCCTTTATAGCCCTGTTATCTTCATAGAGAAAAGAAGGCAAAATTTGGCAATCTGGCACAGCAGTTTTCAACTTTGTTCATAATCTTCCCCACTTTCATGCAAAGGAAGGAATTTTCAATTGAAACAGCTTCATATTTTCACTAATCCCATCCATTTCCATGCCCAGCTACCAATTTGCTGGATAAGCAAAGCACTCCCCTATTCCTAATACCCCATCGCTATTGGAACAAGCATAGGTAAGCTAGTCCATGGGTTATGTATAATCTCCAGTAGGGCAGTTCTTAACTGAAATCTTCCTCTCCCTTTCAGAAAAATATGTACAGGTAGATTTATTATGGTACTGTCTTTGAATCACTTCTAATTTATTTTTAAAAACTGAAAAAAAATTTAATGTTCTGTTTTAAACAACATATTACAAAACCAAATTGTGACTACATGGTTGTAAATCACTGCCTTAGGGTTGATAGAATTTCTCACATTCTCAACTACTCTTAATAGTTTTTATTAATTTGGCTCAGCATAGGGCATCTCATCAATACCCTGAGACACTCTAATTTTTATCATTGTCATTATCTTCATTTTCTGGGAAATGAAACAATTATTTTCATTAGATGTGTAATTTGGCAAAGAAATACTAAATAAAATACTATCTGGATACCTTTCCCTGAATAAGAATGTCTATTCTTCAGTGGAAGAAATCATACATTTAGAAATTAGATCAACTTAGTTCCAAATACTTTTAGCACAGCAGAAAGTAGATTTATCAGCAAAATTGCTGTTTGAAATTCTTCCCTTTGATTTAATTAAGTCAACCAATTTTTTTGAAGTCAGAAAGGCAAACTCAGATATAGCTGTAGAGCCGTACATCTGTATTTTAAGAAAACAGTTACATGTTTTAAATCAGATGTGTCATTTCAATTCACTTCCTCACTTGAAGTCAACTCTGATTGAGAAGGTAAATATGGATCATGTGTTTTGAAAGCTAGAATTTTGTGAACTTATCTACGAAACAGACTACAGACATAGAGAACACACTTGTAGTTGCCAAGGGGGAGGCGGAGTGGGGGAAGGATAGAGTGGGAGATTGGGATTAGCAGATGCAAACCATTATACAGAGAATGGATAAACAACGAAGTCTACTGTATAGCACAGAGAACTATATCCAATATCCTGTCATAAACCATAATTGAAAAGAATATAAAAAATGAATGTATATATATGTATTACTGAATCACTTCACTGTACAGCAGAAATTAACACAACACTGTAAATCAACTGTAATTCAATTTTTAAAAAAAGCTAGAAGTTTGTATAGGAGTTTTAACATGCCAACAAAATTAAAATGGGGTCCATTTTAAGGTACAGACTAAAATAAATGTATCCTATAAAAATATACATATGCAATTTCAGAGGCTTACCTGTGCGTCAGCTAGCATGACATCCTTCAGCATGGGCTGGCCCTTGGGTTCACCATTTTCCATCCTCACATAATGCACCTGGTATCCTCTTATCTGGCCATGCTGTTTATTGGGCACAGGTGAGCGCCATGAGACTTTAACAGATGTTGAGTTGACAGCCTCTACCTCGACTTTGCGAGGAGGACCACTAGGAACTGGAACAACATCATTGGATAAAAGAAAATTATAGGCACTTGTCCCACCCAGTCAGAGCATTTTCTTTACTTAGGTTTAAAAAAAAAAAAAAAAAAAAAAAAAAAAGGCAGACCCACCATGTTTCCTTTGTGGAATACAAACATTTTCAACCAAGGAAAATGCTCAACCAATCTGCTCTACCTTTTAAGAAAAGATCAAAAAACATGACCGATGCCAAAAAAAAAAAAAAAAAGAAAAATGGAAGAAAAAAAGAGTATCAGAGAAATAGAAAAACATGTAAAAAATGTACAAAAGCCAAGGAAGATGCTTTGAGGTTCAAAGCATTAAAGCACAAAGAAGTATAGCATTGAAATAATAACAAAAACTGGTTGTTGATTGTTGTGTGTGTGTGTGTTTTTTTAAGGTTTCTTTTTAGCAGAATAAAAAAGATTCTTGATTATATGGATTTTCTTCTCTTTTTTTTTCTCATATCAAAGGTATTCCATACAACAGATGCCAAAAATTGAATGTCGAGCAACAGTGTCTCTGAAATGTGCAAGACAAAAAGGCAACAAGAAGATAAGAAGGCGCTTTTGAAAAGTTAACTTCAAAATGTAAAAGAAGTGACTACAAAAACCAAGAAATATGCAGAAGACTTTAGAGGGAGGTACAGAGAAGGGCCTGGTTTGCAAGGTCATAGGAGCAAACTGTTCTTTTAAAAGGAAGCAAATTACTGTGTTGAGATTAAAAAAGTTAAAAAAAAAAAAAAAAAATGCCCAGGCCGTAGCAAAGATAGGTCTCTGGCAAAAACCACTGAAGTTACAGCGATGCTGGGTAAAAAAGATGAGCAGAGAAAAATGCATTACTGTTAGCTTATCAAAAGACAGCAGACCAAGACTGTGGCAGAAGGGTGCAAACTGACGTAGCAGAGGCAACATACCATCTTCATCGGTTCGAATCAACACGGACAAGCTCTCAGGGCCAGGGCCGACATCTGTGTGGGCTGTCACAGTGATCCGGTACTCAGTCCATTTTTCCAGCTGTTCCAAAAGGTATTTGGTAGTGTCCGAAGGTATTCCCAAAATCTCATGAGGTTTGTCATCTTCTCCATCCACTGCGGTATACTTGATGGAGTATTCAGTAATAATGCCATTCTGTTTTTCCACTGGTGGAGGTTGCCAACTTACCAAAATACTAGTGGAACTTGGGCTGGTGCAACTAATGTCTTGAGGAGGAGCTGACGGCTCTTATTTTGGTAGTGAGTTAAAGGAGGGTTTGAGTGAAAGGACAGGAGTGGTTGGAAAAAAAAAATGATAAAACAAAAGAAAAGGCAAAAATAAATAAATGAACAATAGGGCAACAAAACAAAAATAAGGCTTTGAAACTTAAAGTAAATTTTTAAAGATAAATTTATGTACCTTGGCTTAGTAATATGAATAAACCAAAAAATGAATAAATGACCAAAAATAATTGTTAAATAATGGGTGGGGGGAATATGTGAAAATGAAACCGTAAGATAACAGAGCCTCAAATAAAATTACCTACCTGCAATTTAAATTCTTCTTCTAAAACAATCCCTCAGTATTCCCCAGCCCTATTATACAGACTATCGAACTTCAAAAAAGCTGCAAACAGTACAAGATTTATTACGTGAGAGTCTGATGATGTTTAAGAGATGCCATTTCAAGCTTTCACTACTGCATTCTAAAATGAGGGCAATTCCTACATAGTATTCATTTGTGAAAAGGTTCTTAAGTGTGAAAAGTGGCAATAACTGTTGGATGCCCTTCCACCAATTCCAAGTTTTTAAAAAGGGAGATAAATAAAAGCCCAACAAACATAAAAGGGTTCCCTCTGACTATCTGAAAAACGGAGTCTTCTGACCAGTTTTAATGACAAGTGTTAACCTAACATTGATCATAGCCCATATACAGTGAGCATGCAGAACGATAAAAGGATGAAAATGAATAGTCCAGGATTTACCTACCCGAGGGTAATGTCAGGCTGGTTGATTCTGACTGTAACTTGTACTTACCCTATGTCAGCTTCCAGCTTTTTTAAAATTATAGCTCTTCTTGAGACACCATTGCTAGTGAAGAATTAGATCCCACCAGCAAATTTTGGTAAAATCAATAAAAATCATCTATCCCTTACAAAATGTCAATAACATAGCCATTAAAAAGAACTGTTTAAAAAAAATCCTGAGAACCATCTGGAAAAGATACGACTTATCTTTCATTTTGTACATAGCTCTTTTCATTTTGTACATAATTATTCATATAAAGTAGGATTTACCTAAGAGTTAAAAGATAAACTTGCTTCCTGCCCATTCTAAAATAAACTAGTCACCTTCTGAGCAATTATTTTCCATCAAATAAATCAAACATATCATTATTTGAAAAAAAATTAAAAGCAATAAAGAGCAATGTGACTGTTATCATAAATTATTTTTAAAGTTAATAATATATATTCTTAAAGAAGAACAAAGAATTGGGATGATATATGAATATATGTTTGCATATATATATATTTTTGATATAAGGCAATATATATGGTTGAATGAGTAAATCATTTCTAATTTTTTGTATTTGAACATGTAGTTTGGGTATTTCTTTACACTTTGTGAGCCTTAACTAATGTTAAGTGTCAGGTGTATCTGATTATTTAGACGATCATCAGTCTTTCTTAATTTACATGTCTTGTGTTCTTCATTACAGGCAATCAAAATGAAAAGATCCTTGTACAGACAAAAAGGAAATCCTCATAAAACAACCTTATAAATTTGGTATAAGGTTTGCAAAAATCACAAGAAGATCATTTTTATTGATTGTGACTAAAGGTTCTTATCTTTCAAATTACGAAACTATTTTATATGCATTATCATTCATAATAAATTGAGTTGCTCATGTAACAGCAAAGACTCATTTGTAATTCTTTTTAAAAAACTGATTTGGTTTTCACTACATTCCTACCTTCAGACCTCCTATTCTGTGAAAGTATATGTAACACCACTTGAAACCTTAATAAAATAAAGAGTGGATAAGCTTTTGATGTGTCTATAAAAAGTCCATTCTGTCTCTTTGTATGTAAGTATGTATGTATGAATATATATGTGTGTGTATGCAAAACAGTCAAGTTTGTGAACCATGCAAAATATAATATTAAAGCATGTCACATTTCTTTTAATTAAGTGTCTGATTTTAAGAATTATCTTCGGCAATATTACTTATTAGCCTGCCTGGAATTCAAAGGAGACATACAATACTGCATTGATTTACATGCTTCAGTTTTAAAAGAAAAGAAATTTTATGGGAATAAGCTATAATCAGTAAGGGATTAAGCAACAGAATCCTAATGCTTTTCATATGAATAATCATGTGTTGAGGAAAAATATGAATTTTATCATCAAAAACCCTGAAAGATTTCAAGTATCTGTAGAAAATGAAACGATGGAAGACTTGCTTATATGAAAGGAAATTCATCTTCTAAAAAAACGTAAATTTCATGTTTGCTGATAGGTCTAAAAATCAGGTCAATAGAGCATTCTCTTTATAAAATTCAACATATTCATTTTATACATATCTATGTCACTAGATAAAATGACATATAAAAATTTTAAAAAATCACATATAAAATGTAAAATATTTTAAAAATCTAAGGAAATAAGTCCATAAAACTGTTCAATTCAAGGTAAATGGTTAATAGACTAATTATAGAAACTTATTAGTAAAGAGCAAACAGTAGTATTATAAGCCACCAAACTTTCCATCAAAAACAACCTGCCATATACTACTTTATGCAAAACAATCTCCCCTAGACACAATGAACTCCATTGTGATAAACACAGCTATGCTTTAGAGTAACAGTCCCAAAAAGAATTTGAACCCGAGGAAACAAAATACAATTTAGGATTGCAAATATACTTGTGATTATTCCATTGTTCCTAAATTTGTACAAATACAGATTTTCTGTGAATGTTCCAAATTTCCACGTGAACTACTTGCAAAGTTAACAGCAAACTAAGAAAAAATACATGACTTGAAGACTTGGTCATCAGCAAAGTTAAAACCCGTGCGCTTAAACAAGATAAAAGTTCGGTCTTTTCCTGTCTCTTCAGTTTGCTAAGCCCTCCTCTGATCATTTTGCAGAGTCCTCAATCTGAATTTTGCTTTACAGCTTTATAATTCATTAAATGGAGACTGATCCAACTCCTTTACCCATTTTTCTCAAGTAGGTTTCCTACCTTCTCTGAATGTCTTTCACTTTTGGAAGTGGGAGAATGGGATCTGTCATTTGGACCCAGTCTGAAAACCAAGGTCATGGTGCTCTAATCCCCCAAACTGGACACTTGCTCATATAGAGACTACCAACTATTAAATATTAATTAGCAGGTTTGTTGTTGGTGGGGATAAAAGCTGGCAACGCCTCCTAGTGAAGAAAAGGGCAGAAAGTAAGTAAAGAAAGACACCTACTTGACTGCATGGTTCTGGCTGATATTTCAGCTGTGGAAGCACCCAGGCCTTGGGGAGAGCGTGCAGCCAGACGGAAGTAGTACAAGCTGTTTGGTCTCAGCCCTTGCAGCCTATAAGATGTCCCTGGCTCAATGGTAATCCGTTGCTGTGGATAAGTAACAAGGGACCTTGGTCATCTTCATTAAGATTTGTGCATATATTTTTATCACACTGCCCAGAACATCAGATTTCTGTCATCAGGGTTATAATGTCATCAAAATATCACAAACAGAATCAACAGTGAGTATCAACTAGGGGAATTACATAATGAAGATACCAGTTTAAAAGGGCAAGTTTCTACAACAAATAAGACAACTGGAAAAAAGGAAGTCGGGGATCTATCTAACGATGACACAGTTTTCCAAATGCATCAGATAAGAGGGAGTGAGAGGCCCACCACCCATGAATGCATTCAACCTTTAAGTCATGTGTGTTGCGGTGACACTGCCCACAATGGAAACTGACCCCCGCCCCTGACAATGGCTTATGCCTAACATTCCATTTGAAGAGACATCTAGCTCATCTCCCGTGACCGTCTGCAACGTAAATAGGGGCAAAGAAAATATGGCCGGAAGTAACGATGGAAACCGGCATACGGTTCGCATGAGGCTGTTATGAAAGAGATCTGAAATTGCCAAGGCCTGAGGGAATAAAAATCAGATGTCAGTTACTGAAGAAAGCTAGATAATGTATATGAAACTATACTGTTACCCCAGGTTGAGTTCAAATTAATTTTAACACTTCCTTTCTTTGTGAATATAGAACCTACAGCTAGAAAAAAGAAATCACAAACTCTTCTATAACTTTTAACATCATAAAGGGCTTTTGAAATAAGGTGTTTTTTAATTGAATGTTGTAACTTATTTTCATGATTGAAATCTGCCTTTGCATTTTAGCAAAGATATAGCTATCTATGGGTAGTCAATCTCAGATTGAACATGAGCCTGTAGTAAACCTTAAAATGCATGCTATTATGTAGTCTAGTAATGGCATCAATAATCTTATAAGGCTTTTTATCAAATAGCATTTGCTGTTCACACAAACAGAAATCAGTCAAGGGCGATTCAGATATAAAACTAGAGAATACACCCCTAGGGTGTTCTGGCTTGCAAATACAAAATTTTCAGAAATTTTAGATTTACCAAATAACAAGAAAAAAAGGAATTTCCTAAATAAACAATTGTAAAGCAGAGTAGGTATGCCAATAGTCAAGTATCCATAGCGTTTCCAAAGGACTGCCACTCTCTTAACTGTTTTTATTTTATTTGTTTTTTAGTTGGGTAATGGTAAGTATTTAAAATAATTTAATGCTAATTTATGTCTTATTACAAACACCAACAGTTGTAACACGAGTACTTTACGTTATATCAGCACTTCAGTTCTAGAACTTTTTGAGTGATTAATTTGTATCAGCTTTGTTAGCTAAATCTAAAAGCATTGCTTTTAGAACCTGGTCTTTGGAGATTCTGCTCACTTCAAAGAGATGTAATAAAATAGAAGTTTACAGTAGCATATTAATGTATTATAGCATTCAAAATGATGAGCCACAAGTTAATTGGTTGGTAATCGTTCATTTAGTATGTGAGTATTTAAGAAAGGTATTCTTTTTTAGAACTTAGGGGCTGTTTTGCTTTGTGAAGATATTTTTAAGATAAAGAATGCTAAGAGGTATAACAAAATGGCTTGGTGGATTGAGTTTTCACATATAGTTTTACCAACTTTTTTGTCCTAATGTTCCCCTTAATGGGTTTTACGATAACAAAAGAAACATATTTATTACTATCCCTTTCTGAAAATATTAGATGTATCTTAATACTGATTTAAATAATCTATTCAAAGTATACCGAAGGGCCAGTATATCCTAATGGTTAAGAACACAGATT
This sequence comes from Balaenoptera physalus, assembly GCF_965194825.1. NCBI lineage: Eukaryota > Metazoa > Chordata > Mammalia > Artiodactyla > Balaenopteridae > Balaenoptera > Balaenoptera physalus. The sequence continues at coordinate 58,561,637 of NC_138886.1, forward strand.
CTGGAAATTGTCTAGATTCAAATTCCAGCTCTACCATTCAGTGGTATGAGGCTTTGGGCAAATTATTTAGTTTTTTCCGTGTCTCCATTTTGTTATAATATGTGAAATAGATTAATAATAGAGGCTGACTCAAAGCACTACTGTAAGGATTAACTTAATATGTGTGAAACCATTATTATAGTGCCCGTTAATGCCTTCCACAGTCTGTTATTTTATTTGTGTAACATACTCAAACTATATATATATATATATATATATATATATATATATATATGTATTTTCACATTCATATCAAACAATCATTGGCATACAAACAAACATTTGCTATGGGGCATCTTTCTCTGAAACCAGTTTAGACAAATTCATCTACCCAAAGCCTTGGAGCTCACTTAGTCATGTGTTAACAGTGACTTAAGCATTTTAATGCAGAAGACAAAGAAAGGAAATCCCCAAATCTCAAGGAGTATATTCTTTTACAAGCAGATACTTCCATAAGTAACTTAGAAACCTGAATTAAAAAAAGAAATTTCCATTACGGACAATAGCTGTTTTTTGTTTCTTTTGTCCTAAGCCCAGCAAGTCTCCAAATACTCTTTCTGTGTTTTTGGTCAAGCTTCCCTTTTGATGGATAAATCTTTTCCACCAAGGTCCTCTGTAGATATCTGACCTTTTAACAGAACTTGGGCAAGTACACAAAATGCGAGCAGTGCTTGGGTGTAGAGAATGACGACAAGGCGAAAAGCACAGTCCTACCTCCTTTCCATGCTCCCCATCTTTGTAGACCAGTTCATAGTTGGCGATGGTGTCTGAACGTGGAGGCGTCCAAGAGAGCAAAATACTTGTTTCGGATTCAGGTTCTGCCTTGAAGTTTAGTGGCTGCCCTGGCACTAAAATCAGGGAGGCAAAGGAGTGAGCTCACCATCACCAGAAATATTCAGAAGTTCTTTCATTAACTGTTTAAACTTTTCACTCAGTGTCTGCACATATTAGCTTAATGGAGAGCTAGGTTCCTTACATTGTCCAAGTTAGCCTGTCAATATAAAGCCCATTTTTCCTCCTTTAAGGGACAAGAACAATGTTATAAATACTGTGCTTGCCCCTGAGTGGTTTAATATATATGCAAGATGTGGAATTAGCAAATGTAGAATATATCAGTCTCTGAATTCAACTTTAAGAATTATATTTACTTTATAATATCATTGTAAGTAATAAATGTGATTATTTATATAAAGCACTTGGGATAAATATTGCCTAAGTCACACCAATTGTTAAAAACATAAAAGCTATTGTTCTTTTACAACTGAGTGGGAACTTATTCTCTAACGCTACAGTTTACTTTTAAAATTATTTCCAATTAGGTTTATAAAATCCCACCTTTACTCCATTAACAAAACCTACAGGCAAGCAGAATCATTAGTATTTTTTTCTTACCAACCCACGTTTTAAAAAGGTGTAAAAAAAAAAAGGGAGAATTAAAAAAACTAACAATTCTTTCTAATCTCTAAATGAATTAATATGAGTTAATACACTAGACGCAATATAAATTTAATATTGTCGCTAGTGAGATGGAGCTAAATTACTACACAAGTTGAAAAGTGTATAGAATACTCTTATTATCACAAATATAGGAATTTAACAGAGGTCATCTATAATTCTCGTATTAGTCATGTAATCCATGCAATAAACAATTTGGAAGAGCTATATATCATATGTAATCAAGAATGGGACATCAATCCAGTTGAAAGCATCTTACCCAAATGTTGAATTAGAAGAAATTTTACTAACCCCAACCTCCTAGTTAGCAACTAATCCCACGAGGTCCTCTATCCATTATGCACAAGGCTAATGCACTTCAGGGCATCAGTAGCACAAATACTCTTACTTACATTGTTCTCAGCCAATGTCTACTCTAATTGGTTGGTGCCCATGCCTTAGTGGCCATTAAATATTTTGATCATTACCCCGGATATTGCAGCATGTTTCAAAGTGCCATAGCCGAACATATGTCCATATTCCCACAAGTTCACATGAGAATTCCGTGTATATTTGTAAAAAACAAGAATAATACTTCACACCAGAGGTGTAAAGAACATCTAAAGTATTTTTGGCAAATGAGCATGAACATTCAAAAACATATACAAATAATATAACTTGTAGCTGATGTATGACATCAATTTCTTAAACAATACCTAAAGCATCATTTTCACCAGAAAGAAGGTCTTTGGAGATATAAAATGCATTACTTTCTTTTCTTTCTATAGTCATCTCTCTGTAGCATGATGAAAAAAAATGCCTTTTGTTTAAAAAAAGATTAAAATCTAAAGGGGTCTACAATGGTTTCTGGAATCAATCCCTAATCATCATTTCATTCCTCTGGTCTGTTAACCTGTGAATCTGTGTATGTGTATATGTGTGTGTGTGTGTGTGTGTGTGTGTACACGTGCACACACTCATGTTTGGACTGATGCTTAAGGCCACCAATAATCAGTGCTTCATATTTCTAATTTCATTCATTTTCCTTTCTCTCCTTCCGTATCACAGGCCTTGAGCTACTCATTAATTTGATGCCTCCAGGAATGTACTTTCTGAACTGAGTATCTTTTTTTTTTTTTAAGTACCTGCCCAGTGGGTGACCTAACACAATCATTCAGGCTGAGAGGTGAAAGGTAGAGACAAAAGAAGATAAAAGATCAAGAGCAAGAGAAGGTAGAACAGAGGGAAATAAGAAAAACAATCAGGCAAATAGCAAAACAAATAGAAAATGCATTACTTCTAAAAAGAAAATACCAATATCACAGGCAGGAGCCACAATGGAAGCCAAGAATGATCAGATGGGGAAATTATGATTGGATTCTAATATTCAGATCATGAAAGGTCTTCTCAGCCTAAAAATACGCACGCCTATGCATATGTATGCAGTCACTTCTTTTTCTCTAGTTTTATTCCCTTTTTCTTTCCCCAACTTCCACACGTCTGGGAAAGAAGAACACCTTGTGATAACTTCTGACTTAAACCAAACCAAATAAAGTGCTGTCAAGAATTAAAAACATGGACAGTGTTGAAGGGCTGCTCTCAGGATAATAATTGCTTGTTACGTATTTCCTCCCTGCTAAGGCTAATAATAAATTGAGTGACAGTGATTGAAAACATTGTGGGAATCCAATTAACTTTTTCTTACTTAAACTTTTTGCTTTTAATTTGTCTCAAACAAATTCCTGGTAGGTCTCAATGTTTCATCCTTGTTTAGTGCCACACACTTCCTTTAATTCTCTAATTCTGTTTAGTTCTATTCAGAGCTCTCTCCTTCTAAATAATGAAACAGCTACATCAAAGTCTCAGACGGTGTACTGTTCATTTTATTTTTGGACAAAGTAAGTAGGAAGTGGCCACACGACTGGATGGTGAGTCTCTTCGAATAATACAAACAGGGTTCTCCTCCTCTGCTTTCAACATCTTCTTCTTTTGAAGTGGTCTGGAGGGGAATTTAATAGATTTTAAACTTGTGGTCGAAACACCAATGCCTAGAGGTGCCAGACAGATGACTTAGATGAGCGCAGAGGCCATGCAGGCCCAGGGTCAACGGGGGAGTGCCTGGGACCCCAGAAGGAGTTAGTGATGCTCAGAGCCAGGACACGGCTGCCGTGTGGAATGTGGGTCCAGTCTTGCCCAAGCTTCTGATTTTTCAGCAGAAGTTGATAATGAATCTTCTAGGTAAAATCTTTTAATTTTTTACAATCGGAAATAAATTGAATTAGTCGAAATTAACTGAAAAACACTGTATCAGGCAAAATGTGTCTACAGACAAAATCCAGCATAAGGACCAGGGCTTTAAAAGATCTTTTTATTATATCAGGCTCTATGCCCATACGTGTCTTAAGGGTGACGCTACTCAGACTTTCTTGGGAATTGTGGATTCACCTAAAGACGTTGCTTCCTCAGGATCGTTTAGTCATTACTGAAACAACCACAATGAAGCTGAGGCTTCAAAGGAAAAGAAAAAAGCTGAGAAATTAACGTATTTATTTATACATTCCCCAAACATAATAGTCTTAATGATCATGATATATGTTCACAAGAAAACACTTTAGTGGACTCCAAACTGTCATATTTATTTTGTCTGTGCCACTTGGAGACACAGGGAATACTTCATCATCTGTCAGTTAGATTTTTATACCACATACTGTGGCTACAAAGGTTCTATTAACATTTATATTTGTTTTCTCCATATCCCTTCTCCCTCCTTCCCTCCCTCCCTTACTCTCTTCCTCCCACTCCCCCCCGCCCGATAGATAGATAGATAGATAGATAGGTATAGATATTTGTAATGTATGTATATTTATTTATTTATTTATTATTATTTTTAAATTTATTTACTTTTGGTTGTGTTGGGTCTTCGTTGCTACGCGTGGGCTTTCTCTAGTTGCAGCAAGCGGGGGCTACTCTTCATTGCGGTGCGTGGGCTTCTCATTGCAGTGGCTTCTCTTGTTGCAGAGCACAGGCTCTAGGCACGCGGGCTCAGTAGTTGTGGCACACGGGCTTAGTTGCTTCACGGCATGTGGGATCTTCCCAGACCAGGGCTCGAACCCATGTCCCCTGCATTGGCAGGTGGATTCTTAACCACTGAGCCACCAGGGAAGTCCTGTATGTATATTTAATGCTCCCACAGTCTTGACACCTCAAACTTACTGACATTCTTTTATCTTCACTTACTTCATGTTTTTCTATATATATTTTATTTTTCTTTTATTTAAGAGCTTTTCTGTGCTGTAGCATTTTCCTCATCAATTAACCAAAGATACATTTTACGGAAAAATCTGAGATTCTGGAAAACACATGGGAGAATAAAAAGAACCCATCCAGAACCCTTAGCGCAATCATCTACATTAAAAAAAGATGTGTTGGGCTTCCCTGGTGGCACAGTGGTTGAGAGTCTGCCTGCCAATGCAGGGGACACGGGTTCGAGCCCTGGTCTGGGAGGATCCCACATGCCGTGGAGCAACTGGGCCCTTGAGCCACAACTACTGAGCCTGTTCGTCTGGAGCCCGTGCTCCGCAACAAGAGAGGCCGCGATAGCGAGAGGCCTGAGCACCGCGATGAATAGTGGCCCCCACTTGCCGCAACTAGAAAAAGCCCTCACACAGAAACAAAGACCCAACACAGCCAAAAATAAAAAAAAATAAAAAAAAAAAAGATGTGTTGATGTTGACCATAAACCAATAGAATTTAGATGTGGAAAGAGGAAAGAAAAGTAGGAACACAAATTTTTCTTTAAAATTATATTTAAGAAATCCTTATATTTGGTAAAGTGTTGTTATATCCTTCTTCTTGATTGCTTATTTAATGTCCACAAGGAAATACAAATATGAGCTATCAATTCCCTAAAGTAAGATTATAACCCCATTGAGAAATGGAAAATATTTGAGTAGTAATACTATTACACTCCATATATCTGAAGGCAACTCACAGAGAATGGAGAATGAATAAGAAACGAGAAGAAAATCTGCATGTCATCTGAACTCTGATGATATTGGAAGAGATCAATATCTGACTAAATTTTAGGGAATATCTCTGAAGAGAAAGGGGTTAGCACATATAAAATGGCTAAAAAACAATTTCACCTCACCGTAATATAAATATGCAACATTACCAAAAAGACTAAAAAACACATTATTTCTAAAATATCTAGTGCTCTAATAAGGTACATATTTTAAAATGTGAGTATCTAGCATATTGACAAATGATAATAACAACAATAAAAGCAACAGCCAGAGTTATAGTGGTAGTAAAACAAAACAAAACAAAATTCAAACAAGGAGTCTGATTTGTAAGTGCCGCAGATATATCATTGACAAAATAAGTACTTAATACACAAGCACGTACACAAATCTTACTCTCAACTGTCATTAAACATCAATAGGAAAAAGCTAAAATTTTATTACAGTTGTATTTACAACCAGCACTCCTTTACTCATCGCTAAAACTATTTAGAGAAAGAATTCAAATGGGGCTCATAATTTTTGCTATGGGAAATCAGTCTTTTCTAGTTTGCTCATACAGGCCTGTTGATATATAGTAATGAAATGGTTTATAAACTACTGGAAACCTAAAGCACAATGTCTCTAAAATGTCATAGTTTTATAACAATTTTGCTTCTTCAAAATGTTTAAAGTTGATGCTACTCATTAATATTTATTTATTAAATGTGTATAATTATTTTCCTTCCAAAGACATACACTACTAAGGTGTGTACATATAAATCAGTACTTTCCCCAAGAATCTATTAAATGCATAGAAGAATTAGAGGTAAGATATGTTTTCTAAAGAAAGTTCAGAAAAAGACACACATTAGGATTTAACAGCTTTAGAATGCCTCCAATTAGCAGGAACAACAAGCAACATTTATTTTAGTGCATTAGGTTTAAGATGTTAATTTATTACATTTCCTTATCAGAGTTTTATTTGTACTTCTTTTGTAAAATATAGTTACCCTATGTTCTTATTATAATTACGTACAAGAGAAAACTATATAAGACATCCTTCCCGAATGTGTTTTTTCATAGCAGAGACTTTTTTCTAGCACAACATAAATACTTCCCTTGTCAATGGCCATATCGTTGACGTATTTTCAAGGTGAATTAGTTGCAAGTCACTATAATGCCAGAAGTTAAAGCTATGGAAAACTTGGAAGATTAACCAATATTTCTAGAAAATAATCATTTTAACCAAAATCTTTTCATATTTAAAACCATGTAAAGATTACTTAATATTTTCATCTGTACTAATATTCATAATTAAGGGGATATATTACTGACTATAACATAGATCATATTTTGACTTTCTATATTACCAGAAATATACAAACTTACATCCATCCTCCATTTATATCAATACATGTGACAATAATCTTAGATAAGATCAAAAGTAATAATGTCCCTCTTAAACTCACTTTATTTCTAAATACTGCTTCTGCAGAGTCTGATTTTAAACAAAAATAGGAATATTACTGTCAGGGAATTAAAGATAATAAAATGAAACGTATACCTTTTAGATAAAGTAGACAAAAATGTGTATCTCTGTGTATATGAAATTAAAATATTTGAGAAGTTCATACATGTTATTGATCAATAAATTTTTGTAGGTTTGGAAAAGATAAAGTTGTAGTGAGAAGAATCATAAACTTAAATTTTATATAACCTAACTAAAAGGATATTTCATAATGGTTTTATGTCTTTGCCTAGCAGTGATCCTATGAATTAGCTGGTCAGGAGCAGCTCAGGATTAATTATATCAGAACTAACATCATTGTATTTGGCAGGTGTCCACTAACATCAAATGGCCTTTGTTAATTAAGCCTAGAGAACAGATCAAATCATTGTGCCATTTTGGAAGGTTTTCTTAGCCTATTGATCTCGGCAGGCACAAGTCATTATGTCATTATATATCTTCTCAATCAATGGGTATTAAAATTACAATTATTATGGAAGGTTCTTGGAAATATCTTAATGTAAAAAAAGTTAAACAGAGATTGAGAACAGTGATTTTAATGCATCTGTGATCCATTCATCTAGATTTTTTTTTAGGTCCGGAGTCCCTGGATCACATTAACTCAATTGCTCCTGTCACAATGTTACCTTCACTGAGTTATGATTTATGTTACATTATGTCCCCTGGTAATACAGAAAAACACAATATGATCTATTTAAACATCAGTTCTGTATCTTTCATTAAACTGTGACTGAAAGCATTACTGTCATTTCGTGTTCTGAATATAAGGATTCTCATGATTCTCAAGGATTCTTATGTTTCGGTTGAATTTAGTTTCAGTAACTATTTGGTTTCTTAGATAGCTAAATCCTTCTGTCATAAGAAAATAATATTATGAAACGCTATAGATTTGTATGCTTAAATTTGTAGTTAGAAAATTAAGAGCCAAACTTAGTGACTGAGTATCATAACTTTCTATAAAAAAGGTATTCCTTCTACTTCTTTTAGATTAACTTTTTTTTCTTTTTTTTAAATATCTAAATGGTTTAACGTACTTCTGCACTGGGATAACCTAATAGCCACCTCAAGTATTTCAGATGTAAATCATATATAATTCTTTTTTTAAAAAAAATAAATTTATTTATTTATTTTTGGCTGCGTTGGGTCTTCTTTGCTGCACGAGGGCTTTCTCTAGTTGCGGCGAGCGGGGGCTACTCTTTGTTGCAGTGCGCAGGCTTCTCATTGCGGTGGCTTCTCTTGTTGCAGAGCATGGGCTCTAGGCATGCAGGCTTCAGTAGTTGTGGCTCACAGGCTCTAGAGCACAGGCTCAGGAGTTGTGGTGCACGGGCTTAGTTGCTCCGCAGCATGTGGGATCTTCCCGGACCAGGGCTCGAACCTGCGTCCCCTGCATTGGCAGGCGGATTCTTAACCACTGCACCACCAGGGAAGTCCCATATATAATTCTTGAATAGAGATATGAATACATGACACCCTGTGTTTCCTGCCTCTACTCATTTATTGAGCACCTAGTGGGCACTAAAACCTAGTAGGCACCAAAAATAAGACATTAGCAAATTATTAATTTAAAAGATAATGGTGCTTAAAAGTATCTAGAGTGTCCACTTAATGACCCAAAGGAAGTTCCTGAATGGAACCTATGACCCAAAGGAAGTTCCTGAATCTTTTTACCTTCATCGATCCTCAATTTACTCATTGGCAAATGAGATAATTCCACATCTACCTAATTGAGCAGTAAGAATTAATACACCTATTAGCAGAGTTTCCAGCATATGGCAGTTATTATTATGATGATGATTATATATTACTGAAGTTATAAAATATTTCTATCCATTATCTAATCAATAGCCTTGTTACGGGTTGAAGTGTGTCCCACAAAAATTCATATGTTGAATTCCTAACACCAAGAATCTGAGAAAATGACCTTATTTGGAAATAGGATTGTTGCAGATGTAATTAGTCAAGATGATATCATTAGGTTAGACCCTAATCCATTATGACTGGTATCTTATAAAAAAGGGAAATTTGGACGCAAGAGACAAGCGCTTAGGGAGAATGCCATGGGACCATGAAGGCAGAGATCAGGGTGATGATTCCACAAGCCAAGGAACAGCCAAGACTACCAGCAAACCACTAAAAGCTAGGCAGGAGGCCCAGCATCTCCCTCACAGCTCTCAGAAGGAACCAATCCTGCTGACACTTTGTTCTTGAACTTCTAATCACTAGAACTGCAAGATGATAAATTCCTCCAGTAAGTGGTATTTTGTATGGCAGCCTTAGAAAAAAAACCACTACCACTAAACTCTATAAGGTGGTTATTATTTTAGATGAGAAAACGGAAGTTCAGAGAGATGAAGTAACTTGTCCAAGGATCTGGAGCTAAAAATGGTAGTTTGGGATTCAAACCCTGGTTATGTTACTCCAAGATCAGGGATTTTTAAAATATCAAAGCTGAAACACCAAAAACCTAAAAGTGGAGTATAGGTATATACTCTTCCTATAGACTTTCTTATATCCTTTAATGGTTATGGAGTTGCTAAAATAGTATAATAAAAAAATAATCTCTTAACAGTTGACTACTTTCAGTCAAGAAAAAGAACAAGATTCACTGATTTCTACATTTTCCAATGAGAAACTTATGGAAAAATTAATCTACAATATTTTTATGCATATTAATATAACAAATAAACACAGAAGAAATGAAAAAGCCAAATAGGGAAGGTATATGGATGATTTTCAGTATAATTATGATAAAACACTCTGTAGTCACTTTTTTGATATTAGAAAAAGGGATAAATCCATGAATAAACCAATAAGAACCAAATAACAGTATGAAAATAAAATAAAGCCAGGCAAGCTGTAAACATGCTCTGAGGTTCCTAGTAGCCAAGGCAAATAGGTAAACGTCCTCAGCCTCAAGATTCACGAAGCCCACAACATAAAAACAAGTCAGTGGTTAAACATAAGTGTATCTAGTTCTGACACCTGAGAATATTCATTAACTCATTCCCAGAATTACCTATGAGTTATGACTACAGATTATATATACCATCTCCAATAACATGGTTCTTATGTGGATTCTCAGAACAAGCGAATGGCAGGCCACCAAAACACTCACAGATTAATGCAAGTTTAAGAGGTACCAAGACAATAAGGAGTCAAATGAATAGCTCTCAGATATTCAAGAATAAACTTAATAAGACAGCTGTTATGGTTTATTCCCATCCCACGACAAAACTGATCACTTTGAATCCAAGACCAGAGAAGTTTGATAACCTCTTATGAAAATAAAACTACGGGAAAGGCCAAGTTTTTCTTCATAAAATAGTTTGGCGTCTGCTCTAATACCCAGGAAAATGGGTGAATAAGGCCCCAAAGTTTGATCTTAGATCTTGGTAACTGTCTTTCTTTATCCCTGAGGCCATACAAAGAAAAAAAGAAAAGAACATTAAGGGAATATTCATTTTTAAGCAAGTTGCTTCCTGGCAAATATAAGCCATTTAAATATCCAAGGTCCCCTACAAATGGTTTTATTTTTAATTTTATCTTGAACCATCCACTCCTTCACAAATTAAATAAATTTTGGGACTATTCTATTGGAGTTGCTAATACAAAGAAGCACAGTTCTTCTGTTCTCAAAATGCTGCATGGGGGATGCATTTATCCAACTCCTGCAGAAAGTCTTCAAGTCATTTGTGTACAAATTAAAAAGAAAGGATGCTACATATAGGGGTACGAGAGTAAGAGGTACAAACTATTAGGTATAAAATAAGCTACAAGGGTATATTGTATAACATGGGGAATATAGCCAATATTTTATAATAACTATAAATGGAGCATAACCTTTAAAAATTGTGAATCACTATATTATACACTTAAAACCCAATTAATATTATACAGCAACCATACTTCAATTAAAAAAAAAAGAAAGGATGCTAAATGCATCCCCCTTTTAAAAGGACTGTATTATTTATAGTCTTTCCATGTCCATGCCTGTTCCTTTCCATATGCCTAACTCCTTACTTAGAAACTCTAAATCTCAAAAATTAAAACTTATACTATTTTGTTCTTTGTTTCTGTCCTTGCCATTTCTTAGTACCAGCTCCCTTCTACCCTACTCCCCATCCAGAACCAGACTTACCTCCTGTCTGAGTGATGACTTGTATGTCACTTGAAAGAGGACCATCTCCAATTGAGGTAAAAGCCAGGACTTTGACAGAATACGTTTTCTGGGGCACTAAGTTGCCAATAGTAGTGATTTGGCTGTCAGCTACATTGTGTTTCATCCAGTTGTTAACATGCTGAGTGGGATCCATTGTATAATAAACTCGGTATCCTTGAATCTGTCCATTTGGCTCTTCAGGTTCCTTCCACTGTACCAAAATGGTGGTTGAACTCAACATCCGCGCCTGGACGTCCCTGGGGGCACTGGACGGCGCTTGCTCTGAGGTCTGTGTTAGCACGGGCTCACTGGGAGGCCCCCGCCCAATGTTATTGACAGCAACAACCCTGAATTCGTAATCTGAGTAGGGACTTAGTCCAGCGACACTGTAGCGTGTGGTCGCCACCCCATCAATTTCTTTGTAAGGTTCTTCAGAATTTTTAGGTTTATGCTGAATGATGTAGTAAGAGACAGGCTCAGGGTTCCCAGAGTCCCATGTCAGTGTGATGCTTGTAGCTGTGCTCTCAGTCACGACAGGAGTTCCTGGAGGTTTGGGCAAGGCTTACAGGGAGGAAAAAAAAGACAGTGAATAGCCATCACTTTTACGAAATCACAAGAATCCATAAACTCTGCTATTAGAATGACAGAATTATGTACCTAGTAAAGATTTAATTAGATGAAATCACAGCAAAGGATGGTTTTCTGAGTGGTCAGGAAGTACAGTAAGACATGCTTAGGTGACAAATCTCAGTTTACTAGAAGTGTATTATAGCATTGTATTTTGGGGCTTGTATCCAAACTCACCACTTATTAGCTATGAGATCCTGGATGTGTTGCTTAAGTTCTCTTTGCTTTAGTTTTCTCATGTGAAAAATAGGCAAAATTGTATTATTGGAATTGTACTGTACAGTTGGGTAACTGTATTTCATGAGCTTACGGTGAAGATTAATGAGCTAATCCAGTAATGCTCTTAATATGTATCTGGCACCCTCAGAAAACAGTAGTTCCAATGATTACAATTATTATAACCACAAGCTTGGCCCATGAGACCCCTGCTTCAAAAAAATGATATAACTAAATGCCAATAAACATTGAAAAGAACAAAATTTTAGATATAAAATGAAATGGTATTAAATTGTTGTAAAAGAAGAGTAGCCATTTTGTTTTCAAGATGTAAGACATAGGCAACATTACTATATATTTTTTAATAAATAATCTGACCAATAATTTTAAGGTAATAAAGAATAGTAATTTCAAATCAAACAATTTCAAATTCACGCTTTTTACTTAATATTCAAAATATGCTGAAGGAGCTAAAGTCTATTCACAAATCACTTTTTAAAGTATTTTATTTTATTGTCATAATATGTATGCTATATCCAACATCAGTAATATCAGATTACAGCTATGTGACAAACATTTGCAATTAAATCTATATTTTAGAAATCTCGTTCATTCTTTTTAGCAGAAAAGCACAACTCAAAATGCTACTAATGAAGCCTACAAACCATCTACACAGGTGGCCTCACCCGGATAGTGATTCTGAAAGGTAGTGATGTTAGGGAAGAAAGGAGAGTTTCACAAGCTGAATTTTTAGAGAAAACTCAGAAGGTAACACTCATATAATCAGCTCCTTAGTACTCCTCTTTTCCTTGTCAACTTAAAGGCAAAAAATACAACACTCCCTACAATGGTAACTTTTCAAGATTAGCAAACTTGTACTTAATTAGTGCTATATCCCCAATACCTAGAACACTGTTTAGTCCTGAGTAGGTTTTTAATAAGCACTGTGAAACGACTACCTGAATAAAGGAGTCCTTTCTCTCTTTAAGGTGCTTTTTGTTTTGACTCACTTCTTGCCTTCAAGACCCACCCTTATGTTTTATTTATTTATGTTTGTGGTGGTGGGGGTAGGGAAGCAGCAAGAGTCAGGAAAACAAAGAAACTGAACAAAACATTAGTTTAGTGTGACTCCTGCTTTTGAATTCTTGAGGGTCTTTAGTAAACCTTCAAATATTTAAAGCTGAAATGGTTAGTATGGGAAAGACAATTCAATATTTGCAGATTACTCTAAGAACCATGGAATGATAATATTTGGCCAAGGGATTTTGCTGAAAATAATAATAGAAAGACATTTATTTCAGTATTCTGGCCTGGCATTTTTCAAGGAAGTGTATGATCTGAATTTTCCCTAGATGTCTTTCTGTATTCTTCAGGCAAGTAGAAATATTGCTAATTAAAGATGTGTTTACTGATATTTAACAGATACTCTTAGTTTCGCTAAGTCACACTGATTATGCAGTACAGGTTTTGTATCTGTCATGTATGGAGAATACTAGGCCTAATACCATAATAATATGCAATAAAACATTACTATTTTAAATGACTAAATGTTGAAAATGCTGTGTACCTTGTCTTATGTCTTATGTCACATTATTGATTTTATATGGTATACATTAGGTATATGCACTTGGTCGAAAATATGACACCTATTACAATGTGTGCTGTATTTTTTTAGGATCACACTTCCTAGAAGGGGAAGACAACTTGTGTTCACTTTGCAATAGCTCCAGACATTTTGCAGGAACCTAAAGTCACCCTCAAACTGACTCATTTTGTGAAAGTTTTCTAAAATTCTATAAACACTGTATAAAAACAACTGGTACCCTCACACACTCATTTTTTACCCCCTTTGATTCAAAAGTAACCATGGAATATAGTACTTCGGTTATAGTCAGCACACTTGTTTCAAGAAAAGAATATTTGTTGAGCACTTCGCTTACACAAGGTGAGAGCTAAAACAGAATATAACCACACTTGCATTTTGATTTTTAATGGTAGGGCCTATCAAAAATTTAAAGCATCTATTATTAGACCATGTTGATTTCAACTCTCTCTCTTTTTTTTTCCCCCTTTGTCTTCTGGAATTTTGAGCATTTGTTAACACTTATTTGGATTTTTTTTGTCATGTGCCTCTTCTCAAGGTTCTGGATAAATATAAAACCTGTACACATCATTCCGACCATAACGGCTGACTATGTCAAGCATGCCTCATCCTGACCTGTTAGTGCCTGAGCCTGGCCTTTGGTTAAATATTCTGATGATTAGCACGACTTAGGCTGTCAATACTTCTAAGAGAGAATCTGCCTACCTAGATATGTGTATCTTACATGATACCACAGATATGATTGGACTATGATATCTGAAACAATGACCAATAAATTGATACATTTTAGAATTCCAAGGAGAGACTTTGTAGAGGCATTAGTCAGCTGACTTGAGGGTACCCAGATCCTCCAAGCATGAACCACTGAGCATACCTTTGACAGTGATCTGGGCTATTGCTTCAATGACACCCAGTGTCGACATAGCAACACAGGTATAATTTGCTGACTGTCTTACATCATTCAGTTCTAGGACATTTCT